>NW_025999977.1:4622197-4630086 GCF_001458135.2 Marmota marmota marmota | reverse complement strand
TTAAAAAAAAAAAAAAAAAAAAAAAAGCCAATTAAGATTTTTTAAAATAGTGTTTCTGGAACATTTTCATGTACACCTCTCCCTACTTCCCTACATACAAATATACGCACTTACACACGCATACACACATAAACACACACCACTTGAAAATCATCTGAATAGTAGGCAGTTTTGTAACTTGCAAACTAGACAAAAGATTCATGACATATTTTAAACTAAAATTTCCCTAGGTGTAATTTGAATTCAACCTCGTCCTGTGTATTTCTCTGTAAGTACAGGGAGCAGTTGGTCAGCACAGAGCTCTGATGCTTGATGTGACTTTGAATGATGTCACCTTTCTGGCCTGGCGCCTTTGGCTGTTCTGCTGGTGGCAGCTGAAACAAATGTCAGACAGACCTAAAATCCACAGAGGGAAATGGTTGAGTGGAATCCACCGAATCAGTGTATATTTATTATAAAGCAATTTTGGACAGAATGTAGTAAAGACTGAAAGTATCTGAGGAGGAAGTTCAGGCCAAGATATTTCCAATGTTAGACTGTTTATTTGAATTCTTAAACTACTAATCCAACTTCTATTTTTACAGTTTATGTTTTTGGCTAATTTAATAGACAAAATGGTTCCATATTGTTTGTAGATGTCATATTTTGGGTTACTGGTGAGGATAAGCATTTTTGAATACGTTTTTATTGTTATTTTCATTTCTCGTCAATTGCCTATTTGTGTATTTGCCTGTTTTATTTTGAGACACTAGTATTTTCCTTAGTAAAATGCAATAGTACTTCATATGTTAGGGATCTTGCCCTTTTGTTTGCAAAACTTCAACATAAATATTTTTCCTGGTTTGACATTTACTCTAATTTTGTTTATGATTTTTCTTACTTTGAAATGCTTAAACTTTTTTAAAAAATATTTATTTCTTTTAGTTGTACACAATGCCTTTATTTTTATTTATTTATTTTTATGTGGTGCTGAGAATCAAATCTAGGGCCTTGCATGCACCAGGCAAGCACTCTACCATTGAGCCACAACACCAGCCCCACAAATGCTTAACTTTAATGCAGAAAAATTTATCAATCTTCTCTTTTGAGATATCATATACTGCTTTTTTTTCCCAGTAAAAACCTCTACTAAATTTTCACCAATGTTCTTTTCAGTTTTTAACTTTAAACTTTTTATACTTCCATAATGTAGTGTGGAATGTAGTGTGAGAGAAAGACTTAAATAAATGTTTTTCCCTAATAGTTGAGTCTCCTGCTCATTGATTTTTAAATTACTTCACCCTTTTCTCCTTTATGATATTTAAAGCATTACACAAATAATACAGGTTCATTTTAAAATCAGAAAATGCAAATAAATGAGCCGAAGGGAAAAACACTTGCATTTTCTTTCCACTCTGAGCAGAGTGTTAGCAGTTTACTTTTGCCCCTGCAGACATTTTCTTCTGTGGATGTAGGCAGCACACATTTCCTCTCCAAATGGAATCATGCTGCAATACAGTTTTGTTAACCTAATGTGTTTTTTTTTCCATTCAGTAATAGATCATTTTTCCTTGTCAATCAATGTACTTTTATAGCATCACATCCTAAATAACTTTTTAGAAATATACTATACTTTCAGAAAAGCACACATTCTGTAAATATAAAGCTGCATAATTTTTTGCCAACCAAAGATACTCATGTTAGCAGCTACCAGATCAAGAGACAGAATGTGACTAGTACCCCAAAAGTGCTCCCAAATGATTCTTTTTGATCACCTCCCTCACTGTCCTTTGATCCTGATTTCTATCAGCTATAGATTTACTTCACAGCCCCCCACTTTTTAATAGCTACGTAGTATTCTGTCACACATACATGTGTCAGAACATATTTGTTACAGGCTAAATTGTGTTCCTGTGAAAGACATCTTGAAATTCTAAGCCCTGTTATTTGTGATTATAACCTGATCTGGAAATAGGATATTTGCAGATGTGATCAGGTTATGATAAGGTGTAGAGTGTATTCTGATCTGCTATGACTGGTGGCATTGTAAAAAGAAGACACCATGTGAAGACACCACACACAGAGGAAGGCCATGCAATGACAGAGACCAGAACTGGAGTGATGTAGCCCTGAGCCAAGAAATACCACGGGTGAATGGAAGGTGGAAGATAAGGAAGTATTCCACCGAGTATCTCAGAGGACTCAGAAGGAGCATGCCTTTCATGATACCCTGACTTTGGACTTCGGCTTCCAAAATTTCTGTTGTTTGTGATATTTTGTTATGGCTGCCCTAGAAAACTAACACAAGAACTCAATTTGGAATAATTTTTTTTCTAACATTTTATTATCCCTTGTAGGGTTATGTGTAAATAGTTCTTTAATATTTTTTCCTCAAAACTATAAATCTGAATCAAAAGTATTAGTGGAAAATATTAGTAAGACAGTGGATATGAATCACCAAACTGCTTTCCTTGAGGTACTCTGGATGTAGATGTTACAGGCTGCTTGCTTTGTAATGCATTCTCAGGTAACTCCAGCGTCCCCAGCCTGTAACAACAATGGGCCCACATAAAGATAGAACTGCCTATCTACCTCTACCTACCTAATGCAAAACCTCCCAGACTCATATCTCTGGGAGCCTGTGGGGGCTTATATTTGGGTTTTTGAATATTCCTCTCATATTCCCCTCCTGCCCAATATCTGAACACATCCTCTTAAAAGACGTTTGGGGGCTGCTTCCTCTAGGATGGCTACTTCCCCTAGGATGGCTCCAGATCAGTGGAAAGGGTGGCTTGAGAAGCTGTAGCTTAGGTGTCAGGGCACTGCTGCCTTACATGTGGCCCTGGTTGCATTAAAAGCAGCCTACATTATTCTAACAAGAGGAGAAGGCCTTTCTTCTTGACTGTGTACTGGAGTCTGATAGCGGTATTACCTATGTTCTCCTGTCTCCAGAAGTCCTGCCACCTATATAGCCTTGTCACAATGGAACTAAGTCAGAAAGGCTTGACTCTGAGGCAGATACCATGGGGTAGTGGGTGATCTGTCCCTGTCCTTCCCTCTCCCTTTCACTCTCCCCATATAAAATATTCCAGAGGATGACTGCACCAAGTCTGCAGGCATTATGCCTATGCACGTCCCAGTGGGTACCCTTGTGCTCAAGCTCATTATCTTATCACTGTCTTCTTAAACCTTCATAATATTTTGATATTAATGGGACATTAATGTTCTTATTACTTTTTCAAAAAATTCTTCTATGCTATTTCCTATTTGTGCTTCCAAATAGGAAAAACTGTTCATATGTATTGAATAGTTTTTCTCACTTCCAAAATAATTTCATTAAGAATTGGTTTAGGGCAATAATAAGGCACTTAGCTGGGTGTGATGGCACGCACCTATAATTCCAGCGGCTGGAGAGGCTGAGTTAGGGGAATCTTGAGTTCAAAGCCAATCTCAGCAAAAATGAGGTGTTAAGCAACTCAGTGAGACCCTATCACTAAATAAAATACAGAATAGGGCTGGGGATGTGGCTCAGTGGTTGAGTGTCCCTGAGTTCAATCCTAAGTACCTACCCTACCCCCCAGAAAAAGCAAGTTGAGAATAATGAAAGAGTTACAATTTTTGTTTAGGCTCTTTTTCAGAAACAGGGCCTGTCTGTGTACCTATCCAAATGCTCCTTCATATCCCCTCCAGCAGGCCTTAGGGGATGGCAGAGGGCAGCCCGCGCAACCTGCTGAGTGGGCTTTGGGAAGCTAGTCAAACATGGCTGGCTCGGATGCTGGAGAGGTAATTGGAACAGGAGGCAGGATGAGCTCTGAGCCAGTTCTGGCATCTTCCAGGAATCCTTGATTTTTTCATGGCACTGGATGAGGGTGTGCTGAGAGAACAAATTTGATGAAAGCAGAATATAAGCTGATTTAGTAAATTTTCCAGAGAGGCGAAATTGTGATTGGGCCCTGGAGCCAAGGATCATGGAGAGAAGGTCAAAATGAGAACAGGTAGATAGTGTTGTGAATATAGCTGGCCAGAGAAGTGGGTAGAGGGATGTGCTAAACATCAGGAGACTGGGACTTGAATATGGACTCTGAAATCAGCTGGCTCTGTATATTGGGTGAATGGCTTTCCCTTTTGACCATCTGTTGGCTCCTTTCTCAATGAATAGTACTCACCAAATGAACTTGAAGGTCCTCCTAGAGCCAGATTTATATGTGGTATTCATTATATCACAGGAGTTGCATGGTTGACAAAAGCACTAAGATGTTCAAAACTTCCATGTCTAAACCCAAAGGGATATAACTATGGGATAAAATAAATAAATGAGAATTATTCTTGGAATTATACCTGTGAATGGAATAGGAAAGGAAAAAAATAAATAAAAGCATCCAAGAACATTATTTGGGGGTAGGTGGACATCTCCAAAGAAAGTGCTTCCTCAAAAGGTTCTTTGGATCTTGTTTGTCAAGACTCCTGAGGAGGCAAATTTTCTAAGATATTGTGGATCATTGTAGGCAAGGTGAGCCAACGTACTTCTGCCCTTCATGGCAGTGAACTAATCACAGGCCAATTTTTCAGTTGTTGGTGTCCTTGGGGCTTTACAGTTTGGGGAATAATTATCAATGGAGTTCCACATTTTGTTTTTTTTTTAACTCATTTCCTTTTCATCCATTAAAAAATTAGTTTTGAGTTACAGTTATTTCTTTAAGCCAAGGTAGTCCTAGTTTAGTTCTGTCACAGAGACAGACTATCAAAATTCTAAATGGATTCTACTTGGATACTCAGAGAGTCTCAACTGAAGAGAGGGCTGGGAAAGAAAACAGAAAATAACATACAGGCTCCCAAACCCTTCAAAGGAGCCCCAATAGGACCTGCAGCACATAAAGCCTGCCAGACCACACCGACTCCCAATATTACATTTCCCCTAAACAAGTCCAATGAATCATCCCAATTATGTCCTTATGTCCTCCTGACTTATTTACCATGGCATATCCATTTATCCAGAAGTCATCCACAGCCTGTCCAGCCTCAGGTCAGACAGAAATGTCTCCATTGTGGCTACCCTCATTATTGGCCTCAACTACCATTTCCTACCAGGACTGTGAAGGAGAAAGGGGAAATCTGGAGTTCTACTTGGTACCAGCCTCCAAGATGTCTTCCATGTTAGTCACAGTGGCTCTCACCTTCTGGTGTTCATGCATTTGTGTGGTCCCCCTTCCCTACTTCCCTTTACTAGGGTTTGTCTGATGGTATAAGACATATGGTAGAAGTGGGAGAGGTCAGATGCCATGCTGTGAGGTCACTCAAGTAGACCCACTTGATGAGGCCCCACAATAACCACATGAGTGAACTCAAGGGCATATTTCTCTCTCTGTTAAACCTTCAAATGAGAATGCAGCCCTGGATGACAGCTTGATTCCAATCTCATGGCAGGCCTTGGGCCAGGAATCACCTGGCTCAGCCTCTCTGACATTCCTAGCCCTCAGAAACTGGGAGATAATACATGTTTGCTTTAACTACTAGGTTGGGATGATTTGATACGCAGCAATAAATAAATAGTGAAATTGTTTTTTTTTTTTTTTACTTCCAGGAAAAGATAAACAGAGTCAAGAAAACATATGCTATGTCTACACTGACAAATCAATGTCTACCTGGTGCCAGGCTCTGGTCTATGTTACCATATTCTCAAACACATTTGGCAATAAGAATGACCTGGGGTGGGGTGTTGGCTAAACCTACAGATTTCTAAGCCCCATTTCTAGGTTTACAGTCAGACCCAGGAATTAGTAAGATCTACTAGCACCCCAGATAATTTTTATCACCTGGAAAGTTTGAGAAACAACTGCAGAATATGATGCAAAACTGAAGGTGATCTAGCCCTTCCTCAGGGGACAGTACAATATGGAGAACAAATTGATACACAAAAGTGCATTTAAAGAAAAATTCTAAGTGATAAGGAAGAAATAAAAATAAGTAGGAGAAATAAGGCATATTTCCCACAAGAAATGGCATGTAAGCAGGGTCTCTTAGATTGGTTAGGATCTCACAGAGCAAGATAGGGAAAGAATCAGTTACAGTAATAGCTGGCATTTCTCAGAAACCTGGCTAAATGCCAAACATTGAGCTAAGCACTTTACCTGCCTTACTTTGTTTAATAATCACAACAAGTTTATGATGTAGGAGCTATTGTCAACCCTAATTTACAAATGAAGAAAGTGGGCTTTGGTTACCACACTGCCCAAGATCACACAGGTCATGTGTGTAGAGCTAGACAGAAAGCAGGCAGGTGACTCTGAATCCCAAGCTCTTTACCACTGTCCTGTTCCATGTCTCAGGAAGCTTGAGATTCAGACTTGAAAGTGGTATGACATTTTTTTTTTTTTTGCAAATGACAGGAGTTTTGCAGGAATGATAGAACTTGTCCAGAGTGGGATGCAGGCCCCAAGAAGATACTGCATGAACTATTGGAATCTGGTTGTGATTTCTTAATGCAAGCACAACTCATCCATTTTATTAGTAAGAGAGGTTATGTGACTTGCCTAAAGTCACACAGTTCAACAGCGGCAAAGTGAAATAACAGTCCAGATCCTGGGCAGCATCTTTTCCATTATGGACAGCTGGAGGCCAATCATGGATAGACACTGGATGTACGCCTTGCTAAAGAAATCTGAGCTGTTCTAAGGGACAGGTATTTTTGCAAAATACACATAAAACTCACCAATTTATACTTTTTCATCATCTCAAACAGAAAGTCTGAACCTATTAAACAAACCCCATCGTGCCTCCCTGCAGCCTCTGGAAACCACCATACTTACCTTCTGACTCTGAATTTGTCTGATCTAGATGTGGAATCATACAAAATTTGTCTTTTGGTGACTGGCTTATTCACTTAATATAATGTCCTTAAGGTGCACCCATGTTACAGCATATATCAGAATTTCCTTCCTTTTTGAGGCTGAATTTCATTACATATTTACATTTACATATATCACATTTTGTTTGCCCATTTGTCCACTTCTATTGCTTCCATGATTTGGCTATTGTGAATAATATTGATAATGTACAAATACCTCATACATTTTTTTTAGATATACACCCAAAAGTAGAAATGCTGAATCATATGGTAAGTCTATTCTTTAAAATTTTGAGGAAACACTATACTATTTTCCAAAGTGATCACATTATTTAATATTCCCACCAGTGTGGTACACTAGAATTCTGATTTCTCCACATCCTCACCAACATTGTTATATTTCACTCCTTTTAAAGGCTGAATATTACTCTACTGTATGTACACATCATGTATTTTGTTTAAATGTTCATCAGTTGGACATTTGGGTTGTTTCCACCTTTGGACCATTGTGAACAGTGAACATTGGTGTACACACATCTGAATTCCTGCTTTCAATTTTTTTCTAGTTATATCCCTTGGTGTGGAATTGCTGATCATATGGAAATTCTATGTTCAAGGTTTTGAGAAATCTATAGGATTCTGAAGGAGATCCGTGTTCTGGAAGTCAGCTCTGGTCGTCCCAACCTTCTTCTGAGCAGACCTCCCTGGGGGCTGAGGAGACCTTTCCTTTCTCCGTGGTGCCCCCGTCGCCTCGCTTTGCTCTCTAGAAAGTAGATCTCAGGCAGCTGATGATGAAGATGACCCTGGCGCTCCGCTGGGCTCCCTGGAGAGGATGAGGTTTGGGCCAGTCCTCCCATATCCTGTGAGGGTCATGTTGTGGGCAGCAAAGGAGGCTCCTCCCGGTCCTTTGAAAGCTCTAGGCTCAGCCGGGGCCCTGTCCGCCCGCCCACTCTGGTGGCCGCGCTGGGTGGTTCGGTCAGGTGAAGCGGCGTGGAGCCGGGTGCCCTGGGGCGGGCACACCCCCGGCAGGCTGGGCGCAGAGCCCTGCTCAGAGCGTGGCGCCCTA
>NW_025999977.1:4496271-4620605 GCF_001458135.2 Marmota marmota marmota | reverse complement strand
TAGCCAATTTCTCTTTCCAGCTCCCTTAATCTCCTAATGCCTTACGTCTCTCTACCCCCCCCCCCCCCACCGCCCTTTAGAAGTTTCTGCTATTCTTTGTTCTAAATCCTGACTTTGAGCCTTCCTGGTAGGTGATTGTAGGGTACCTCTCTGGAGGTGGAATGCCTCAAAGACACACAGAGATTGCAAGCGGTGAGATGTGTCCCAGGGTATTGCAGCCCTGCCTTCCTGGCTTCCAAGCCTGACCCTTTTGGCTTTTCATCTCTGGGTTCTGCCTCACACCTGACAGAGACAGAGAGCAGGGATGAGATGGACCGAAGTGATAACTCAGAGAAAAGGCCAACTCAGGGTGAAGAACAGGGAGGGGGAGGCAGCAGTGGGTCTAAACTTCATTGAGGTGCAGAGGGAATTTAACCCTCCATAAAGACATGCTCCAGATGTCTTGTCTTTTTGAGGAATAAGGCAGCAGGATTTTGGGGGGTTCTTCTTTATGTCCCCCCTTTCCAGGAATTTAGATTTGCTATTCTTCTCCCTCCCGTTCTCCTGAGCTTTAGGATGCTCTCCAAACCTAGCCCTTCTCTTACATCCAGCTCCCTGGCCTGATGTCTTTGGCTGTGGAAGGGACTGCCCAAAGAAGGGACAGGGAACTCTGGCTTCCTCTCTTTCCCCATCCCAGCCCCCGTATGTGGTGTGGGGTCTCTGCAGCAGGATTTCCCTCCCCATATTTGCAGCTGGCTGGGAGGCCTGAGTGCTCAATAGTAATTCCTTGCAGTTCTGGGGTGTAACACTCTCCCTCTCCAGGGAGCTCCATGCTTTACAGACGATATTGATCTCCTGTCTGGAGGATGTTGAAACTCTGAGTGTTTAAGCTATTTACCTCAGGACACGCAACCAGCCAAGGAAGGAATTTGTTTTCAGGTTCTCTTTATAACTCACTCATTTAGTGACAGGCTGTGACTTCCACCCTGCAAGCTTCTGCCTGGGGACAGGTCTGGAGAAACATGGTATCCAGCTTCTAGGGTCACAACAGATTTTGACGTAGGAACAGGAAGCCCAGGGAGGAGAGAGCTCTGTGATTTTTACAGCTGTGTTTTGCCAGAAGAATAGCTCAGAAGAGCTGATGGGGTTGTCTCAGAGTGTTCACTCTTCAATGGCATACAGAGGAGTTTCTTTTGAGCCACTGGAAAGGATCTGTGGTTACCACACAGGACTATTGGTCTGGCTTTTAGGATAGTGAGTGGACTTTGGAATAGGTCACTTCTATTCCATTCAGCTGCCCCACACTCCCAACTTTGGTCCTTGAGAAAGAATGCATCATTTTTTTTTTTTTTGAGTGGAATGGAAATAAATGGAAGCACAGCCTCATTATCTCTACAGCGATCCAGCATTCTCTAATTGAGTGAAGATGTGGTTTTCATTCATTTGTTTTCTCTCACTGGTTCCTTTATTTCCACTCCATCACCCTATCTATGTTCACTCGGAGCAGGTGGCTAATGGGTCTGCTTAGGTTACAGAATGATTTTAAATCCAGCCAGGTTCACTTCAACATGCAGCCAACTATTTGTATGTCTTTTAAAGGCTTAGAATGGAGCTTGGATACTGCACCCCAAGGATGCTGGCAGGGACACTGACTCATTAAGGGAGAGCAGAGCATCAGCAGAGAGAGAGGACATCAGCCTGCAGAGATTTCTCCGGAATTCCCAGCAGTATCACTCAGACTTCCGCAGGGACAGATGGAGATCACTACGGGGGTCGTGGATGAGAATGTCACCAACTCCTCCACCAGTTTCCTCTCTGTACTCAACCCCTATGGAGCCCACACAGCTTCCTTTCCATTCAACTTCAGCTATGGTGACTATGACATGCCCTTGGATGAGGATGAGGATGTGACGAACTCCCGGACATTCTTTGCTGCCAAGATTGTCATTGGCATGGCCCTGGTGGGCATCATGCTGGTCTGTGGCATTGGCAACTTCATCTTTATTGCCGCCTTAGCCCGCTCTAAGAAGCTGCGTAACCTCACTAACCTGCTCATCGCCAACCTGGCCATCTCTGACTTCCTGGTGGCTGTTGTCTGCTGCCCCTTTGAGATGGACTACTATGTGGTGCGCCAGCTCTCCTGGGAACATGGCCATGTCCTGTGTGCCTCTGTCAACTACTTGCGCACCGTCTCTCTCTATGTCTCCACCAATGCCCTGCTGGCCATCGCCATTGACAGGTGAGTGCAGGGTAGTTGGGGGAAACAAAGTTAGTCAGGGAAGAGGGGCCATTGGAATGATCCCTTCCTTTATTGCAGTTGCAGGCATGAGGCACTCAAAAGTTTCCCCATTGACTGGACAGTTGGAAGATTTCCAGTTTTCCAGCTTTGGTGAGACAGGAGGCAGAGTTGGGCACTTTGGAGCTGGGCAGTAAGAAGGCATCTGGTTTGCCTGCTGTGGACCTGCTCATAGATGTTGTACCAGTTCAAGGTTAAGAGTAGCCATAAGAGATGTTCAGGAACAAGTTTAAGTTCCAAGTAATTATTTTAATATCTTAGGAGAAGTTTCTATCTCCTCAAGACTTCCTCTTCTAACACATGACCTCTTAGCACTAATTGATGGCTCATTGATTGAGGGAATTGTTTGGAAAAGAAACAAGGCAACCTATGCTTCCTTATTTTGTTTGTTGTGGTTACATGAATGGCTTTGTGCCTTCAAACCCATTTGCATGCAGCTCGGCAAGAGACCCGTTTTTAGAACTGGTAAATAAAATCAATAAGAGCAATCTCGGCAAACCTTTCTTATATTTAGTTGTTTCATTGGTATACACTTGTGCTAAATGGGCCAGAGTGGTCCTTGTTTCCTGGGGAGGTCTTTGCAAGCTCCTCTGCCCACTTTGACTTTCATTACAAAGCACCTTGTTACATCTAAGACAGTAACCCTGAGGGTCAAATCAAGACTCTGTGTACTTGGAGCTGAACAATCTGCCTCCCTTTATATCCAGAGAACCTAAAGCACCCACGCTTGTCCTGTCCCATTGCCTCAGGGCTCTGGGGTGTTCCATCTGCCTCTCACAGTTCAGGCACCCCAGATCAGTGATCAAGCGAGAAGCACAGCTAATAGAGCATGCTTTCTGAAGCTAGGGACAAGGTAATCAAAGTGGAATAACCTGGAAAAAGTCTGTTCTTAAGGAAAGAGACTACAGAGGAGCCTGGCTTTAAAACCACTGAGTGGGCAGCCACTGAAGAATGTCAGGGAGTTAGTAGCTGAAATGGCTTTTGGTCTGTCACCTAGAGCAGGTGCTTGGAGGTATCATTCTTTCAGATGGCAGCCTCACCTTGGTCATGGTCTTCCACACAAGTGGCAGAGCCCCACAACATTTGTCCACTTAGGCAAGGACTCTATAGCAGGAGGGTAGCGATCAAGCACAGTATTCACCTAAGTTTCCTTTCAGAGCTACTGAGGAAGAGCTCCAGGGATTTGACTTCTAACCTTTTCTGAAAATGGAAACTGTTCCCTTTACTTCTAAAGACAAAGAATATGGGGTTGTTTCCTGAACTTTCATGCTAGCAAGACATATTTGCCCCCGGGTTTCTCTGAGCTACAAAAAGGAGCGTAAGTAGGTACCTGCTATGGAGTGGGGCCTTGTTCCCTGGGTGAGATCCATCTCACCACGGAAGGCCCACTTGTCATCAGATCTGACAACCATAGGAGGCTTCAAGGGAGAAAGAAGTTAGGATAAACTGAAGGGCACTGGGTTATCTTTAACATGTGGAGGTATTATCTTTGTCAACCTCAATCCACTGAACTCCTCCAAGCTCATATCCTAATTTCATACCAAACTCAGCTTGTCTGAAATACTGTGAGCATTTCTCTTGCACCGTGAGTTGACATAATACAGATTAGATGTAATAAGAAAGAGGAATTGAAGAGCATACTTTACACTGAGCGCACTGCTATTGTTCAGAGTGGGATGTCTATCCCAATGCATCCAGACATTGGTGGAAAACAAGGTGTACTGACACTGCCATCCAAGGCCTGGCCTGACTGACCAGCTGCCTAAGGCATTAAGTTTTTTTAATTGATATTTTTTTATTTTTGCTTCAAATTATGTTTTTGTAAAAATGCTGCTATCATGTAATTTAAATTTTGTGGCCTAGGAATCACTGATTTTTGTCTGTTCCTTTGTGATGTTCAAAATCCTATGAGTAATCTTCAGGTTTAATTTGGTTAGCTCAAGGCAACTAAATTCTTATCTTGGTGTAACACACACCTTGACAGTTTGTAAAAATGCCTTTATTTTTGTTTAATGGAATTTCTGTAGGAATAGTGTTAGCCGTTACTCTGGGTTTGAATTCCTACTGTAACACCTATTTGTTGTAAGGCCTTGGTTTTTTGACCGATATCTCCCTCAGTTTTCTCATCTACAAAATGAGGACAATAAGAAAATCTAATGTATTGCATTTCTTTGAGGATTAAATGGAGTAATCTCTGTAATTGCTTAGGACAATGTTTAAGATAGAGTAAGCATTAAATGAAGAGTGTATCAGATAATTCTTATATTAATCTCCTTTCAAAGAACAAGAACCACAAAACCAGGTAAATTAATGAATATTTTCAATTGGCTAACCTTTTTGGTCTTCACTGAAACAATTGTTTCCATGTGCTTTACACAAAATAATAATATAAGAATTTTAAAATATGTAACTCTCAAGATATGGCAGAACAGAATTATGTATTTTCTACCTGTTTGGATTTCTGTTTTAACTTTTTTTTTTTTTGGTACCAGGGATTGAACCCAGGGATGCTTAACTAGTGAGCCACACCCCCAGCCCTATTTAATATTTTATCTAGACACAGGGCCTCCTTGATTTGATTAGAGCCTCACTAAATTGCTGAGTCTGGCTTTCAACTCTTGATCCTCCTGCCTCAGCCTCCCAAGCTGCTGGGATTACAGATGTGTGCCATTGCACCTGGCTCTGTTTCTTCTCTCGATTCTGTTGTTCAAACTAGAAGGCTCCTTTATCCTTGTCCTTCTGTTCTCCAACATTCTTTCAACTTCCAGGTCCTGGTAAAACTTACTCCTGCCCCCTACCATGTTCATGTAGGTTGGGCCATCCTAGTCTCACCTTGGCCTTCCTGACTTCAGTGTCTCTTGACTCTGCCTGTCTGTCAGCCCCTCCATTCATAATCCATCCTAAACATTCATTCCCTCATGCAGGCATTCATTCAAACAAGCAGTTACAGTGACTGCCACGTGACAAGTATGATTCCAAGGATTAAGGATATGATTAAAAAAAAAAGTTTGCTGTCATGGAATTTATGTCCAAGAGACACAAGGGATGGAGAGAAATGACTGTTATGGGCAAAGCCTTAGGAAGCACAGACTGTTATAGTCCAGCCTTAGGAAGCACAGATGCCCCCTGGACCCTTCATCAGTTGGGGACAGCTACCCCAGGAAGCAGGTGGTACACTCTGCCCATCCCATGACCAGGCCAGTAGCTGCTGCAACCATTACCATGGCTGCATGGGGTTGAGTCCTGGGGACAGAAAGGGAGCCAATCTTGTGCTTGATCACCCTGCCCACTATCTCACAGACTACTTCCTGGGCATTACTTTGTCCAACAGGCTTTATTCCTTATTCTCCTGGAACTGTTGGCTTTGGGTGGATCTGGACCGAAACCATTGAGGTTGGAGATGCAGAGGGCAAGCAAGGTCATGCTCATAAGTTGAGAAAAGTAGTTGTCAATTATCTGACTGCTTCCTGGAACATCAGTGGGTAAAACTCAGCATGATGGAGGGAAAGGTGAAGGGCTGCTGAGCTACTGGGAAGGTGGAGGAAAGGGCACTGTTTGTTCTTACTGAAAGTAAAGGGACAAATGGCATATTGAAGAGGCCTCCAGATTTGTAGCAATATGTGGGTCATGGCTCTTGTCAGTTTCTAGCTGTGTGGCTTTTAGCAAGTTATTTCACTTCCCCAAGCCTTAGCTTACTCATCCATAAAATGGGTATCTTTGCTCTCTTACCCTTCTAATAGGGTTGGGATTGCCTGATGAAAATATAGATTTGAAAAGTCTCTATAAATTGTAAACTTCTTTACAAACAGAAGCAAGAATTACTAATACTAGAGTCATTTCTGACCTTCACCCAGCCAAGGCTGATGGGAATCCCTGAAACTCTTTTCTGCAACTTACTAGGTGGTAAGTGTATGAGGAATGTCCTTTGCACAGCTCATGACACTGATCCTTTAGGGATGGATTTGGGATGATGTCAGAGACAGTCAGGATAAAATAACCTTGAAGGTTAGTTTTGAAGTGAAGGTTTGGGTTCAGTAAAGTAGAAAGTTGTCGAGGACTTGCAAAAGCAAAATTTATCAAGAACATTGTTGTGAATACAGAATAACTTTGAAAAATAAAAGTGATTTTAAGGTACTAATAGCTTCTTGTATATTAATAGCTTATTGTTGTTTATATGCAGTAGCTCATTGGAACCTCACAATATCAGGGTGATATCTCCAGTTTACAGATGAGAAAATTAAACCAACAGTGCTAAGAAAAAAGACTGAAATTGATATAGCAAGTTGCAGCAAATCTGGGACTAGATTCTTGGTCTTTTGAGGTTCTAGATGGGGTTCTGGCTTGCGTATTCATTAAAAAACATTGAATTTGATTCATCATAAAGAGTTAGGAAGCTACTATTGGGAGAAGAAACAGAAAAAAGTCATATTGTGAACACATACGAAGGTAGAAATTTTCTGTGACAACCAGCAGAACCCTGTGAGGTAAATAGAAAGCAAATGCACCAATGAGAACAGAACTCCACACTCTTAATTTTAATGGCAAATCCAAGCACATTTGATGTTCCTGTAATATTGGGAGCATTGTGGCCTTTGATGAAAGGCCTCACACATGTGCAATGGTCAAAATGTTGTCAATATTCTGTGGTTATTTCCATTCCATTTTCAGTACTAAGTAGCTGGCTAGAGTGCCGGGGATGGATGCGGGTGGCCAGGGCAGCCAGCTGGGTGTCCAGTACGTAGACTCAACCTATCCAGCATCATTTAACATCTTCTGGGAGCTGGAAGAGAGCAGGCATCTCACTCCAGTGACCTCTCAAATATACTCAATGGCTTTGGCTGCCTATGTCATGTGGGGAGGGATGGAAGTAAGAGAACTACAATCAGGGGAAAAAAATTTTTAAAAAATGAAGCTCTCTTTAGTTTACAATCCCAAGAAACATGACCTCAAAGGGATCGGTTTCAAAGGAAACAGAACTGGTTTGGCCTTCCTTCAGGCCCCTGTCACATTTGCACTCCATTCTACCTGGGATAAGCTGTGGACACATGAGAACATGTTTATTTCCAGCATTGATTTGTCCTTCCCTCCCACTTCACTTCCCATTTTTCTCCTTCTCCAACTTCCACTCCCTACCAGGCGCAGAAAGCCTTCCAGGAAACCAGAGCTCTTTGCAGAAGTGTGTGCACCCTCTGGAAAGGCTACTGTCATACCACACAAATGACTAACGGCCCCCAGAAAGTGCTCTCTCCTTCCTGGACCACTGTGGTAACTGCAATGTGGGTTCTTTTGGAAAGAACAAAAAGCAATATCTTTTATTGTCTGATGCTTTGTGGTTAAAAAAAAAATACATTCGTGTATATTCTCAATTGATTTTCACATCAACCCTGTGAGGTAGGGTTAAATGTTTTCTATCAAGGGTCTTGTGTAGATGACCTTGAGAAGTCACTCATCTCTCAATAGACTCCATTTTCCATCTGGAAAATGAGATAAATGGCAATGTGCATTTCCTCCACCCCTGCATGCAGAGCAATATATATATATATATTTTTAAATGTGGGATGAAGACAAAGCTTAGCTTGCTGCTTCTACTGGAAAGGGTGAGTTCTCCCAGCAACTCTTTGGAGTTATCGGGCCTATTGTCTCTTAACCTCTTGATAATTTGGATGCATGTCCTGAAAACCGGAAAGACCTGGGAATAGTGCCAGACTAGAAAATTGTGGCCATTTTTTTTCATTATATACCAAGTTTAAAACGTCTTCCAGGAACGAGTATACATTATTACATCTAATCTTTAAAAACAAATACTTTTGCAGGAAAGGAAACTGAGGTTAAGAGATTAAACAAAGCCGACTTGAGGCTGCCCAGCTAATTAGAGGTGGAGCCAGGGCTTGCTATCGAGTCTGCCTTTCCCCTGCAAAAAATTAAATGGTACCCCAGCATTGGCTTCTCACAGGGCATGATTCTATTTGTGTTTTGCCCCAGGTATCTGGCCATTGTTCACCCACTGAGACCACGGATGAAGTGTCAAACAGCCACTGGCCTGATTGCCCTGGTGTGGACAGTGTCCATCCTCGTCGCCATCCCATCTGCGTATTTCACCACGGAGACGGTCCTCATCATTGTCAAGAGCCAGGAGAAGATCTTCTGTGGCCAGATCTGGCCGGTGGACCAGCAGCTCTACTACAAGTCCTATTTCCTCTTCATCTTTGGCATCGAGTTCTTGGGCCCGGTGGTCATCATGGCCCTGTGCTATGCCAGGGTCTCGCGGGAGCTCTGGTTCAAGGCGGTCCCCGGGTTCCAGACAGAGCAGATCCGCAAGCGGCTGCGCTGCCGTCGGAAGACCGTGCTGGTTCTCATGTGCATCCTCACCGCCTACGTGCTGTGCTGGGCGCCCTTCTACGGCTTCACCATCGTGCGTGACTTCTTCCCCGCGGTGTTTGTGAAGGAGAAGCACTATCTCACCGCCTTCTACATCGTGGAGTGCATCGCCATGAGCAACAGCATAATCAACACCCTGTGCTTCGTGACCGTCAAGAACAACACCATCAAGTACTTCAAGAAGATTATGCTGCTCCACTGGAAGGCTTCCTATAATGGAAGTAAGTCGAGCGCTGACCTTGATCTCAAAACCATGGGGATGCCTGCCACTGAAGAGGTGGACTGCATCAGACTGAAATAATCCAAAGGACCTTGCCAAAGTTTAAACCCAAGACAGGATCTTTGGGTCACGGATCAGTGTGCTTGGATATACACATGGACCACCGATTCTTGGTTTTCTGCAGAGGACAAATTGAATGTGTCATGAGGACACTGTGCTCAAGGAGCTCAGGATTTCGAAAACTTATGTGACAAGAGACTGTCATTAGTAGTTGACATTCATTAAATGCCTAATTTGTATGATGAGTAGGCACTGGTGAAAACTAACATGTTGATGATATTTCGTTGACAAAATGAAATAGGCATTAAACCAAGGAAAATGTGGCGAAGACTCTGGAATAAAGAGGGAGCTGGAGCGAGTATCTAGGAGCACAGTACATGTGTGGACAGCATGAAGATCTCTCCAGGTCATTGCAGCTGCTCATCATATACTGGTCGAGCTTCATCTCTAAGAGTACTCTTAGGCTTGAGTTCACTCCTAACATTTTCAAGGCTGGGGAAAGAATGCAATGGAGGGTCCCATCTCATCTCATCCCTGGTTCTGACCCTCACTGGGAGCAGCCATGCATGCCTGCACATAGAAACCTGAGGATTCATGGCCAAGTTCGTGCAAACTCCCCCTTCCCCTGCCACACAATGCCTTATGTATGGATCTGCATAGACATAAGGCTTATCATCAAGAGGATGGGCATGAGGAAGAAGCCACAGTACCCTGGCCACCATTTGGACAATGAATTGTAGAGTTTTGAATCTTTGGGGCAAGTCTAGAGAAGGGAAGCCTGGGCTCAGGGTGGGAGTGGCTCCATGGACTATTCACCCCTGGGTGAAGGGAAATACAGAGGGAAGAATCAAAACAGGACTTCTAAAAGCATTTGGGGGCTCAGGGCAGGGGCTTCAGTTCTTTGGGTATAAGGATACTGCATCTTTGCTTCTCAGTTATTCTGGCCTAAACCTGTTTAGGCTTCTCATTCATCCCTTACCTTCTTTCTTATGTATCCATGCCTGTCCAACATGGAAGTTTTGAAAGTTGACACAACACCTCATGGATGTGGCCAACAACCTATGTGAGAAAATGCTTCCGACCATACAAAACACCAAGAAAAAACAAAAAAAGAATAATAATTCTGGGTAATGTGCTGGGACAAAGAAAACCCTGTTACATTGCCATCTCCTTCTTTCAGTATTCTAACTGTGAATTATTCCCCTACTTTTTTTTTTTAAAGCAGAGCCTCATGCATTCTGTTCCTAAAAACATGGTACAAGCAGAGCTGAGGGACTTGGAAGCAAAAACTTGAAGGGAATGGTGATGGGCCTCCAGTCAGGAGCTGGGCGCAGGGTGTTGGAAACTCCAAAATCAAAGCATCTTCATGATTCTGGAAGTAATGACCATCTTCCCCTGTGTGTTCCCAGTCAGCATGAATCTGTGTGATATAATAATGTTTCTCCATCTGCTTTTATTCTCATGAGTGTGTAGACCTACAGAGTGGACGTGTCTTGTCCTTCTTGTTGAATTCTAGAGCAGAACATTTTTGAGGCTGGGATTCCTGGGTCATGTTTTCTCTCCAAGTATGGTCAACTCTTTGTTTTAGGCAGCAAAGTTTATTTTTTCTTTATTTCCATGGAAAACACATCTCAAAGACCTATATATTCTCATTCATCACCCAACCGAATTACCCTACAGTTTAGTTAGAATTTTCTAAGAAAATAAAAGTTAACTAAATTATTAGCCTAAACCAAGCACACATTGGAAAGAATATCTTATTTTTTCTAATAGAATCACATATTACATTCTAAAAATCACTAGTTAGCTTTTGGATTAAAAAAATAATAAGATAATGCAATTTATGGACATTATGGTTACCATGACTTTTAAGAATACTAAACAAGAGTTGACTGTATTAAATAGAAAGGTTTTTTTGTTTTTTTTTTTTAAATATGACAACGAAATTCCTTTCTGCTTTTCAGCCTAAAATGTATCAAATTTTTCAGTTGTTTAACTGTCTGTGATATTTCTGGGTATTAGTGTCTGCTTGTGATTTTATAGTGAATGAAAGTGTTACTATTCAGTGAAATAAAAATAGATGTATATGTAGGATGATTGACCATACAGTTCCTGTAATTTCTCTCTCCTGCCTATCTGTTTCCTAGCTGTAGTAGACGGTCTTTGAGTGAATATCAAGTCAATTCCATGATCATATGAGCTGTGAGAACAGTGCTACCTCATGCTCTTATTGCCTACAAACTTCCCCTTGCCATCCTGAAGAGATGGAACTGATTTCATGTATCCGCTTCCGTTAATTCTGCACTGGTAAAAATATGAACGCTTTTTAGCATCTAGGTGCCAAGACTTGAAATCTGAGGACCAGTTGATGCTGATTATGTAAGCTAGGGCAAACCCTTTGAACAGGCTCCAT
The DNA here is from genome assembly GCF_001458135.2 of Marmota marmota marmota. Taxonomy (NCBI): domain Eukaryota; kingdom Metazoa; phylum Chordata; class Mammalia; order Rodentia; family Sciuridae; genus Marmota; species Marmota marmota. Next base: position 4,609,259 of record NW_025999977.1, on the reverse strand, counting down.
GCCCACACACGCAAAGTGAACAAGACAGGAACATACCATGCCTGCTGTGTTCAGATTCATCGAACTGGCTACTCAGCTGCTGGCTTCTCCAGAAAATGGTGGTGAGCCCAGCAAGGTGACACGTAGGATTATGTATTTCTTTTCAGTTCTCAAAATATTTTAATGCACAAAGACATACTCACATGGTCCTATACAGAAGCATAAAGACTTGATTTTGTAAAATTAAATGATTTTCATAGCTAAAAATAAAAGATAAGGACAGATTTAGAGTAAAAGCTTTTGCCTGCTTAGTGCCTATTTTCAAAACAGCTTCTTAAAGACACTAAAACAAGGCAATGCGGTGGTCACTACAGCAAGCTCTGAAGCATGACACAAGTTCCATGCTCGTTATGGAAAATAATGCTAAGGAATTGGCGAGACGGCCAAGAAATTATAAATAGGAGTCCTGTTTCTTGAAAAATAAGATAAATTTTGGGATGCATCCACAAAGAAGGAGTCCAATTCTCCTTCCTAGAGTGTAAGGGAGAATATCAAATTCAAAACATTTGTTTCATGGTCAATGAAACTGAACTCCAGAATGGGGAAGAGAGATGTTCAGGGTCACACAGCTGGTCACCGTGAGAGCCAGAGATAGAGCCCAAGGCTCCTGAAGCTTAGTGCAGGATTCTTCTACATGCCTGCCTATCATTTCATGCAAGAGCATCAAAATCTTAGAAAGGAAGGATCTTTGCCAAGAATCCTTGAGGTGACTGTTCCACCCCGGTCTGGCCCTCTCTGGAGACCCTTAAGCAGTTTAGCAGAGACATTTCTGGCTCCTTTGCAAGCCAGGTTTAGCTCATTCTACCCCTGGGAACTCAGCACAGACATGGAGGATGGGAGGGTTTAGGGGGAAAGAAAAATGCTTTGATGTGTTCATAGCTGCTCTTTCTCTAAGATACCTAGTTGGGGGTCCCTAGGAATATCAAAGAAAGATACTAAACAGCTGTGTGCCTTAGGGAGCAGAGGAAAGGGATGCAGAAGCCATGCTTGGTGGCATGTCTAGACTGGCAGGCAGGCCCTATGTGCCAGGGTTCAGAGGCTTCAGATGCCAAGTTACCTCCTGCCCCTGCCATTGAGGATGAGCGAGGTGGGGGAGATTTTTGGATGATGTAGAACTTCAACTGGACAAGTGAGAACTAGAAGCAAAAACAAAAGCATTCACTTGGGAAGAGAAACGTTTCTTTTTTGTGCTCCTAGAATCTGGAGTTGCTTTTCACCAGGGAAAGATTTCTTATACAATGATGGATTGTCGTCCCTGAAGAGGTGACCCAAACCCCAAAACACACAACTAAATAAGGGTTATCTGAGCCTCATCTGAGAGTGGGTTTTGCTAAGAGGAGAGATGGATGTGGGGAGAGAGAGAAACTGGCCTTAGGAAGCAGACCTGTATGATGGGGTGAGGGAAGCATCCATCTCCAGAGGGAAACAAGAGAAGGGGTGTACAGAGGAGGTTACTCAAAACAAGAGTGGCTGCAGGATCATTGGACTGAGCTGTATATGTCATAGGACTCCTCTGTCTAAGTCTTCACCCAGCCTCCTAGCCCTTTATACAGAAGAGGAGGTCGAGTCTCAATGCAGAGTGGTTTTTTGAGGTCACGCAGGCATTGAATGGTGGGCAGAGATCTGAAGCTAGGCAGCTTGACTCCAGAGCTTGTCACTCTGCTACAGCCTTTAAGTGATTTTTCTGGGCCTTCCTTGAACTTTTTTTATTTTTTGGGTATCAAGGATTGAAACTAGGGGTGCTCTACCATGGAGCCTCTTCCCCAATCCTTTTTATTTTTTAATTCTGAAACATGGTTTTGCTAAGTTGCTTAGGGTCTTGCTAAGTTCCTACAGCTGACCTCTCCAATTTGCAATCCTTCTGCCTAAGCCTCTGAAGTTGCTGGAATTACAGGCATGCACCATCCTGCCTAGCCTTCCTTGGACTTTCTAGCAAACTAAATACATATTCCAATCAATAAATGGTAAGTCAGCTCCTAAATTAACCATATTTTCTCCAAACCAGTATAGCACAACTCCCTCTTTTCTCTTTTTCTTTTTTGGGAAGTTTTATTTGCCCTCAATACATGCCCCTAGTGCAGATGTCCTTAACCTCTGAGTTCCTCAGGGTTTTTTTTTTTTTTGGCATTTAGTGATGTTTCTAGCCCCTTTTTAAAATAATATTTTCAAATTTATATAATAAAATACATAGAGCTACAAAAGAAATCAATTGTATTGAAATTCAGTTATCAAAATATTTTGAAAGTTTGTGATAAAATTACATAAATATTTATTTCTATTATATCTCTTTATAGTACATCTTTAATGCCTTAAGTAAGATTCAACATCAAGGCTATTAGCTACCATAGTTTTTTTTTTTTTTTTTTTTGCTGGGGTGGGGAGGTTCTGGGGATTGAACTCAGGGGCATTTGACCACTGAGCCACATCCCCAGCCCTATTTTGTATTTTATTTAGAGACAGGTTCTCACTGAGTTGCTTAGTGCCTTGCTCTTGCTGAGGTTGGCTTTGAACTCGTGATTCTCCTTCCTCAGCCTCCCAAGGGCTAGGATTACAGGCGGGCGACACTGTGCCCAGCTACTACCGTGATTTTGAGGTAACAGTGAATGTGAATGATACCTTGAGATTGTTCACCAAACTGTAATGTGATGTGATTCCTCTGGGCAATGGTCTCAGGGACTGCTAGGCCCAGAGTGGTTGTTGCCTACTCTATAATGGCAGAAAATGCTAGAGTTCAGCTATGGGTTAGTGAGAAGAATGATACTTTTTTCTCCCCCATCCAAGTTCATGTCCTTCTGAACTGCTTCAGAACACCTGCCTCAGAGAGAGGCCCAGACAAGCACACTGGGGTGGGCACTGCTAGAGATGGAGACTACAGGAAGGAGGAGGCACACAGATTTAAGTGGAATTAAACTGAAAGATCTTCATGGGACACTTTTCTTTGAGGAAACTCAGTGGGCCTATGGTTCCCCAACTTTCTATTCCTGTGCCCTCTTTCTGATCTACGTGGCAAAGACTCATCTGAGCAGCCTGGAAAACTCTTCTTGTAACAAGGATTCCAGAACTCTCTCACATAGGTATTTAACAACTTGTAGGTTATGAAACAGCTCTCTCTCTCTCTTTTTAAACAGGTCTCTATAGGAATTTTGTGACTTATTTATGGAGGTCATAACTTATAAATCTATAGATTCTGGTTTTAAGTAATATAAGGGGTAAGCATATCCTGCTAAAAGAATTCAACAGATGAGGATTCTTCTCATATCAAACCATGATTTTGTTCTAGAAGATCCAGTGATCAATCAATTTGCAAGATTAGACTGGGTCACCTACCTTCTTACCTTGAGAGAATTCCTCTGCTAATAAGGATAGAAGTGGATCGCAGACTAGCTGCCTTAACACTTTCCTTCCTTCAGTAATTGGAATCCTTGGAAGGGAGGAGAAATTGAAAGGATAAAATTTATAGAAAAGATTAGTATAACCATTTGAGAAATAGAAGAAGAAAGAGAAACCAGGAGTGGAAAGGGAGGCAGAATATTAAAAAAAAAAAAAAAGAATGAATTTAGAGTGCCTGGGAAATTTAGCTTTCTTCCACTACTCAGTATCCTCTTTTTCTTAGTGAAAGAATCATGTTTTTAGTTCAGAGTAAAGATTTTATTTCCCGGGCTCCTTTTCTGCTAAGGATGTTCCTATGACCACGTATCTACTGGTAAAACCTAAGAGGTTTTAAGTAAAGAAAGCATGTTCCTTTACTTCCCCACCAAGAAGAGAAGTTCCTTTCTCTTTATCTTCTAAAATCCTGTAGTTTGAGATAAAAGATGTATTGGTAGGAGCTCTAGCAGCCATCTTGGATAACGAAAATAAGTTTTGCACCATAGTGATGGTAGACAAGAGGGTGGGAAGGAAAATGAGCCACTCTGTGGTATCCAAACCAACACTGGACCGACTATCTCTGGACTTCTCCTAAGTGAGATAAAAACAAATTTCCATTTTGTTTAAATCACTTTTTGAGGAGTTCTTTTTCTAGATGCCACTCTAGGGAAAATGTCTTAATTAAATGTTAAGGCTCAGACACCGTTAGTTCTAACTACACTTTGTCTTTCACACAATTTTCAACCAGAGTTACATTGTCACACCACATGAGTGGGATATCAGTGTTCTCCAGAATATTAGTACCTTAACAAAAATCCAATCTGAACAATTGTATATTAATTGTTACCACACCTATGAGGAGTGTGTATGTATATATGTGTATGAATGTGTGTGTGTGTGTATATATATATATATATTTTAACCTGATCTCCAGGTGCATCTCCTTATCTCCTTTATCATGGGAATGCTTTTCTTTTGAAGGATAGAGATTACCTAACTGTTATTTTTTGGCTTTTGTGATATGGGATCTAATAATGTACTATACTATAAAACTATATTATTAATTCTAGTTAATCAAATGCTTTGTACTGTAATGAGTAATTTACAAGCATGATTTTATTTAATCCACATAACCCTATGAGATTGGTGGTAACGGTGTGCCTGAAGGTAACTTGTCTAGTACGTGGTTACCTTAGAGTTCCAAACCAGGTCGTTTTGATTTTAGAACATGAGGTTACTAGGATATAGTGTTTGTAAATTTCTAGGTTTTCTTCCACTTTTTATTTAAAGACACAAGGCCAACGAGTGGAAAGGATACCTTTGAATGACATCAAGTTGGAAACACCCTATCTGGTCTTTCTTTTATTCTACCAGTGTACAGAGGAGTATTTGAGGATGAAGGTCCCACGGTGGAAATTCAATCTAAGTACACAATTTTTTTTCTGTTTGTTTTTTCTTTTGTCTCAAAGGCTAAAAGGCAGTAGGTAAGACAGATGGTTCCAGGGAGCTGTCAGCTTCCACATACCAATAATTAGAAAAGACCCCGAACAGGTCACCTATATGGGAGTTCAGAGGCTCTGAATAGTAGAGAAGTGTGCACCTGAGGCTGTTTCAGACTGAGTTCTCTGAAACGTTTCCAGAATGCTAAAATGAATAGATGGTTTGTAGGGAATACTTGTTGCAACCCAGAGTCAGAGCAGTTACAATATGAAGCATTAAAATTATTCCTATGGTTTTTTGGACCTTTTTATTTAGGAAGTGGGCCAACCAAAGACTTCCATGAATTTCTAGGAAGAACATTTTGAACATCAAAAAATAGTAAACAATCTTGCTGGACAAAAAAAGAATTGACTACTGGGTGTGGTGACATATGCCCATAATCCCAGAGAATCAGGAGGCTGAGACAGTAGGATGGCAAGATCAAGGCCAGCCTAATCAACTTAGCAAGAACCTCCACATCTTAGTGAGAACCTGTCTCAAAAAAAAAAAAAAAAAAAAAAAGGGCTGTGACTGTCGCTCAGTATAAAGTGGGTGCAATCCCCAGTACCAAAAGAAAAAAAAATAGTGACAAGTTAATAAGTCCATTTTTTAGTTGAAGAGCATTGAAAAGTTGGGGACAGAGAAGGCGCTCTTCTTTGGCATACACACAGCAACCTGTGAAATCCCTGAATTAGAAGAGGCACTTGAATGTTAGTGTCATTAGTTTTAGGATTTACCAAGAAAAATATGTTTAAAAATTCAAAATAGTAGTTTGCAAAACAAACTGTCCCTCATTCCAAGTGGTCCTTCCAACATTTAAAAGAACTTTTGACCACAAGGAGAAGGTTGGGTTTTCAGATAAAATGTTTTCACAAGTCAATTCAGTGTTTACATGACAACGCATCACCAAACCAAGTAGGTCATCACCATCACCATTCCCACCTCATGCTCAATAAAAACTAGTGATACCACTATTTGTTTACATCTCACCCGCCCATCACACGGCAGACCTATCAATGCATGATCCTCCTTCCAAGTATTACTGGCCTCCCCCATGAAAATCTAGGTTTAACAGATATCTTCTTGGTCCTTGTTATCACTGAGACAGGCCGTTCACTTTCTCAGGCTCCAAAAACTGTTACTGGATTCTGTGGGCTGTGCCCCTTACTAGCTGACCTGGATGATAGGGGTTTTTCTGCCTCTTTCAAAGTCTCCCAATGCAAGAAGAGAGGGAAAAAAAAAATCCTCCTTCTTTCAGTCTAAGACCACACTGCATGCATTTGTTTTGGCAGAATTCCCTAATCTTTTCCACATTTGTGGTAGTTTGCTAATCTTTCTCGAAACTTGAACATATTCAATCTTTAATGAGTAGGAAGTCCACTCAGGTAGACTTGTGCCCAGGAAGCCTAAACTTTCATCTAACATGAGATAAGGAGCAGCTGGCCCTAATGAGGGACCTTGGTAATATGAGCTTCAGTGAGTAAAATATACACTTATCTACTCAAAATAAACCTGTTTTTAGGAATTATTCACAGTCCAATTTGGGGTATATCTGTGATGAGGGGAAGGGTTTCCTTCTGCAAGGACACAGTATCACCAAGGATCTAACCAATTACAATAAGAAAGTCAAATCAATCTTTTTTGGGGGGTGGGGTACTGGGGATTGAACTCAGGAGCACTCGACCACTGAGCCACATCCCCTACTTTATTTTGTATTTTATTTAGAGATAGGGTCTCACTGAGTTGCTTAGTGCCGTGTTTTTTGCCAAGGCTGGCTTTGAACTCATGATCCTCCTGCCTCAGTCTTCAGAACCTCTGGGATTACAGGCATGCACCACCACACCTGGCCTCAAATCAATCTTGATCTGAAGAATCGGCATTCAAGTAATAGTATTTTCCCCATGAACAATGAACAGTTAGTGGGTATTTTATATATATATATATATATACACACACACACATACATACACACACACGCACATACACACACATACACACACATGTACATACATGCATACACATAAATATAATTTACTTTATATTTTATGATTGAGAGCTCCTCTCAACTCCCCTAATTTCCTGATAAATTATTGTTCTGAAACTGAATTTCCTCGTGCTGAGAGTGGAAACTAAGGAAATGGCCCTAAAGTTTGGGCAGGTGCCAGCAAGAGTTGAAAAACTGGAATTGTAACATATTTTCTGGCTAGCACAGCATGGCAAAATGTATATATGAGGATTTCTTGGCTTTTGTTCCTATAAATTGGAATGTTCCAATAGGACAAGGAGATAAATTAGCTACCTACCCTGTTTTAGTCAAACTAAGATTAAATTAAATTTTCCTTTTTATATTGTTTTCTCCTATTTCTGATGTGGGTGGGTGACTCAATTCAATCTGTTGAAACCAGCAGGGCCTGTGGCTTAGGGTTAGCAGAATCAATAATGGCCTTAGGATATCTAGTTCCTAACACCTGGAACCTGTGAATTTTGCCTTCATGGATATGATTAAGTCAAGGATACTGAGGTCCTGAGTTGGGAAGATGATCCAATGGGCCTGCAGGTATATAGAAGGGTTCCTGAAGGTAGAAGGCAGGGCTAGATTTGGCAACAGAGAGGAGGTGGTGATATTGATAGGGGACAGACAGACATGAGTGGTGGGAACATGAGGCTGGGGAAAGGATCTATAGACTGGACCCATTGTACTGACCCCCACGTGCTTTCACTTTTGAGGAGCAGCTCTTCCTGGCGTAAGTTGGCAAGGTATGTTACTTTTCTCAGAAAATCACCTGTTATCTGCAAGAGAAATGTAGACCCTGAAATTCNCCCCCCCCCCCCCAATAAAACTGGAGCGTTCCTTTTCTGTCTGACAGGACCCACTCCCTTGAGAGTGTCTTCCTTTTCCCTTTTAAAATCTCTTCTAATAAACAAATGCCTGTAACTCTGAGTAACATGTTGAAATCTTTCTGGCCTGTTTGCAAAAACTGGGCAGAAGTAAGGCCTTCACTGATACTTTAGTTTCCTGGAAGGCCCCAGCAGAGATTGGAGTGGTACACTTTGAAAATGTAGAAAGTGGTCACAAACCAAGGCCATCCTTGGTTCTCCTCTCGGAGCCTTCTGAGGGAACCAGCCCAGCCAACATCTTGACTTCAGTCCTGTGAAGCTGTATGTCTGATCTCCACAAGTATCCAAAGACTCCAAACTCTCCTTAGGATTGCTATCTTGGAGCCCACTTGGGAGACTTTAAGTTTCTAAGTCCCCCCCTCCTCCCGCCCAGATCTGCTTGCAGAATCAGCTGGTAGGCTTTGCTACCTCTCAGTTCCTGGCTTTTGACTCTGGCCTCCTGCTGTTGCTGGATTGCAGTTGGATTCCAATTGCCAACATTGCACTGTCATGCTGAAAACACCTGCCAAGTCCTTCCTTGGGGGACAAGGCATTGTGGAGAGTGAGGTTATGATTTGTGGTAAGATGAGATATGTGGATTACCACTGGATTTCTCCTTGTTCTCTTGACATCCCCCATGACAATGAAGATGTTCCAGAAGAGCTGACAGTCTAAATGTTCCTTTCAGAAAAAACTTCCTTCATGGGTTAAAGAAAACCTATGCCCAGAACTTGGAGCTGAGAGAAATCCGAATAGTTTTGAAAAAACAGATCAGCATTGCTGGATCTTTCCTTCCCCAGAGCATTCTCTTTAAGCCCTTGGTCAGAAATTACTTTCCTGGAGATTTTAGCTCATTTGGAACTGAGCATGCTGTCTCCTGTTGGGTTGCCCCAGAGGGAGAATTATATTCATGCAAACACCAAGCAGGGGCACCTGCTGGCTTGTTGACATGCTTAGTCAATACAATGCTATGTTGTGTCCCTTCTGTGCTTGAAGCTCTGCCAGAAGAGAGCTATCTCTAGGGCTCAGAGAAGAAATGTCAGAGCATACCATTAAGACCAGATATTATATTTGTCAGTATTCCCATCTGGGTCTATGGGTATAACAAAAATAAAACCAATTTCTTTTGTTTTGTGAAAACTTTTATTATTTCACAGATTAAAAATTTAGGAATTCTATTAAAACAGTCATTGCAGCTGGTATTATTGGTTTTCCCATCCAACATTACTCATTCATTATTTCTTTAACAACTATTTATTTAATGCTTACTACGTATTAAGACCACATAGGTGTTGGAAATTCTGTAATGAATAAGATAAGTTAGTCTTCATGAAACTTATGGTTTAGGTCAATCAATCAAACACAAAAACCGAATACATTCATAAACATATAACTTCTGATAGTGATAATCTCTATGAAGAAAGAAGAGAAGAATAAATTGCTAGGAAGTGACAATTGAAGGAATGAGATAGAGAGGAGTTGGAGGTGGTTTAGATAGAGAGGTCAGGAGCAGCTTGGTTTCTGGAGGTTGAGATGAAGAAGCCAGCCCTGCAAAGACCTGGGAGATCTTTCTAACAGTAGGACTTACTAGAGCCCTGGGGGCAGGCGATGCTTTGTGAAGTAAAGAACAGCAAGAGGCTAGTATACCTGGAGTAAGGAGAAAATGGGCATGAGAGGAGGCCGCACCCGAGGTCACCCAGGACCTCACAGGCCGTGGTGAAGAGTGTAAAAAATTTTTTCCCTCATATGAGAGGAATGGATTGGAGTATTTAAATCAAGGAATTGACTTGGCTATAAATAATCGCTTAAAACTAAGCATTATTGCAATAAGAACAGTCAGGGAGTGTGGGAGAATGGCCCAAGTTTGGAAGCTGGGAGAAAGGTTAGGAGGCTGACTTGCTCTATTGCTGGAAGACTTCCATCCCATTGAGTTTTCCACTTATGTTTCCCTATTTTTAATTGCAATGAGTCCTTAAATTTACTGAATATTCCATTTTCACAGCATTTTTCTTATTTCTTAAGTATGATTTCTTCCTTTATCTTAGTACAACTTTTTGATATACTGCTTTCTTCAAATTGTCTCTATGGTTAACAGGTATGTTCTATTTAATTATTTATTATTTTTTCAAAGCTGAGCAGTTAAAATCATAGTCTCAAGGTAGATTGCCTGGTGGCCAAATGCTCTTCCCAGTTTTTCACTCTGAGTCTTACAGCCTCAGGAGATCTGATCTGATAAAGCTGAACAGATTTTGTGTAAGTGTGTGTGTGTAAGTGTGTGTGTGTGTATGTGTGATCTTAATGTTCAAGAGCAAATAGTCCACTCTGACTTCCAATAGGCCACTGCAGCCCTAGAGAGCTCATGATGTTGTGATTCTTCATCTTTTCCAGATCCTCATCCAAGAAGCTGTCATCTCTACTCGGAGAACATCTAGACTTTTTAATTTTCCCTCACAGGAGGCTAACATCTAGTGGAGGCTCTTCCTTCTAATAAATTAATTCTCACATAGTGAAATTCCTGTGAATTTTTGAGTAACACGGTGGATAGTTCTTCTTGGGAAAACCTCAACTAAACTATGAGATTACAAAGTAGTGTGATGAAATATACGGGATGAGTTGGAGGAAATGACATCAATGACAACCTAAGGATCAAGTAATGCTAATTAAGAGGAAAAGATGGGTGCTATTGTGGGACAGATCGAGAGAAAGTATTGGGGAGGTTTTATCTTCCTTAAGTTTTTATGATATTTAGTTGTGAATATCTTAACTATGAAAGAGAAAGAAATGTTTGCAATAGTATGTGTCAGAAGCTTAACTCTTGATTTTGCGGCAATTCAAAACAATAGATGGCTACAAAGCTTGACCCTGGTTAATCTGGGTAGATGATAAACTGTAAGAAAACAACTCTCTACTGGATCTGCCCCTCCATTTAAGCAATTTTTATTGAGACTCCTTAAACTCAGATTCTACCCTTGTTAGCCAGTCTAGTATGGATACTTCCAGTTAAAAACACTTCCATTAAACAGCATTTCTGTAGAACTTTTCAGGCCATATTCAAGACCATATTCAAACTGAAAGAAAATATTACTTAATCAAAAGATTCTGTTTCATAGAAAAGGAGGTTTTGCCCTAGGAACTTGCTTAACATTGCAGAAACAATTGGTAGTAGACTTTTAGAAAAATTTTATTCCCTTTCAGACAAGGTTGCAATGGAGGGTCAAAGTCCTTAATTCATGCAATCTTTCAACAAATATTTACTACAAGCCTACTGCTTGGCAGGCAATGCTCTAACCCCTTGAGATCTAGGGTAAACAATCACACAAAGCTTTACTTTATCATAGAGTTTATATTTTGGTGGGGGTAGGGACCTTTTCTTTCCAAATACATATTTGAAGAAATGCATGCGTTCATGAATGGATATTTATATATAGCTTCCAATATAACTGAAACAAACAAGTAAATGAATATATAATGTAGAACATGAAGAAAAACAAAAAGACTGGCATCAATCAGGAATAATAATTATTTTAGGTTGATGGTCAGGGAAATTTTCTTTGAAAAGGTGACACATGAATAGGCATCTTAATATTACAGTGCAGCCAGGTGCACACCTGTAATCCCAGAGACTCAGGAGGTTGAGACAGGAGGATCACAAGTTCAAAGCCAGCCTCAGAAACTTATTGAGGCGTTGTCTCAAAGTAAAAACTAAAAAGGGCTTGGAGTATGGCTCAGTGGTTAAGCACACCTGGGTTCAAACTCCAGGACTTGTACACATTTCTGACAAGCTTTTGAATTCAGAATATTTAAAGAATTCCTGAAAATTATCAACAAAAATAAAATTGGAGATTTCAAAAAATAAAATATACTGAAAGCTAATTCCCAACCAACTGGAATGTTTAAAATTGAAAAGCAACAACAAAATAGTGGCAACACTACACATCAACAAGAATGTGGAGACCGCAACTCTCACACATTGCTAGGAGAAATACAGAACTCCTCTCATTAAATGCTGACTTCTATGTTTCTTTTTTATGATTTCCAATGGAAATGATTTCCCCTAAATGCGTCCAACATCCCATCCAGGTCACCGAACATGTATGAGCACCACCCTGTGCATATGTGTTTTGTCCTTACCCCACCACACACAGGAAAGTACATCTTAGTTTCTGTGTATAGGCTGGAAAATCTGAAACTTCATTTAACACATAATTAAATTTATGGTAGCAAATCTGAAGTAAAGCTCAATGTGACTACATTATCCTTCACTATTTAGTCTATCTTCTCTCTTTCAACCTATATTGTAATATCTTTCTGTACCTGCAGAAACTAGTTAGTATTTTAGTTCCTGGACTACAATGAGGCATAATAATTGGGCTTGGTCACTTTCATGTAAAACTCACATAAATGGTAGGAAATAAATTAGTTAGACAAAGTTATATATACTCAATATTATATATGCTATATAATAATATATATCACTCATTTATTCCAAAACATTTTTGAGGTCTTATTTTTTTTACTTATTTCATAAAAACCCAGGCTTTTGGAAGAAAGATCACATATCCATTTATCTCTTAGTTACTGGGCAGAACAGAAATCACTAATTAGGAGAAATTAAAAAATTTTATACACAAATTCAACATTGTAATTGCAGTGGAAATTATCATCTCATTCTAAATAAGGAAACAAGTTAATTTTGTCGGAAATATGTCTGGTATGAAAATTAAGTGCTTATCAATAACATTCCCAGGAAGCCATTTCTACCCAAAGAGTTGTTTGCTTTATTTACTGCATCCCCTGCTGACTTCAAAGTTTAGGAACTTTAGATTATAGAAATTCCTTTATCCCCAAAGAGTTGCAATGCCCTTCTTCAACAGGAAAGGAACTGAGAAATTACCTTGTCCAATCCCCTCATTTTATGAAGTCTTATGCAAAGACCACACAGATGGTAGAGATTTGGGATAAAAATCTGGTCTTTGAATCTCTTGGTCATTGTTCTTTACTAGAAGATAAATAATGGGTGTGGCTTGTTGTGAGGGTTGTGTGGGGAAAGAGTGTCAGTTCTGGGCAGAGTAGACTAATCTCAGAACTTTCTAGAGGCCCTGTTCCTGGGAAAACAAACTGTGTATCTTCTTCCCACCTGCCATCCACCACAGCCTCCTTGTGCAGGTTTACATCAGACAGATGGCCACTGGGGACTAAGCGCTCTAGAGAAAATACAGTTCAGAAATTCCTTTCATAGGAGAGGAAATGAAACCAGAGGGGTTAGGCAATCTTCATCTTCCTCCTGTTGAAAGAGGCAAACAGTCTCAGAAGCTTGGCTCTGATGCAATTGGTATTGAATATTGCATTTAATCGTGGTCTCTGGGCTGTGGGCCTTATTGTCATGAGCCTCTGGTTTTGCTGACTGATAAAGCAGAAAAACAGAGAAGTAGTGTAGTGTGATGAGAAAGTGCCAGCAGGAAATGAGTGCCATTACCACCCATGGCTCCCAGCTTCTCTTTGTAAGGCTTCTCTGGAAATCTTGCTTTGCTGGTCTCATTTTGAGTAGTTTTGCAGGGCTTCATTTAAATCATGCTTACTTGCATTAAATTTCATGATGAAGAGTGAATCCTTAACTGGACTAGAACAAAGCCTGTGGTTACTTTGTGCCTCTACACTGTCTCCATTGTCTGGGGCCTGAACCTATCCCGGTAAGAGTGAGGCTAGAGTGAGAGGGGAACAGGCCATGGTTCAGATGAAATAATGTAGTATGTGCCCCAAACACAGACAGCATTCAGGGGTGGTCAGCTCCCGGAATTGTTGCAATAGTCTTGGGGAATAAAATACAGCATATCCTTTGGTTCAAAGGTGACATAAAATCTTATAGTGAATAATCAATTTCATGAGTTAATGTTTTAGATTGATCTTTACACTTGCTATTTAACCCATCAAGTCCCAAGTTTTCAATTCTTTGAATATTTCCACAACACCGGGGTATTAAAATAGGTTAATATTTGTTGTTCAATTTGAGTTTTTATAGGTGTTTTACATCTGCAGCAATGAAACAAAATGGGTTAAAACCTGAATATTACATGTTAACCCCAAAGAGATACTTGATCATTTGTAAGTGTGTTTAGGAGTAGAACTTGTCTGGACTTTTGTTTGTCTACAATGAAAAAGCCTTTGTGGTCTTGTATCCCAGCACACAACGCTTGCTGGCTGACTGTCAAGAACATGTGCTTCTTCCTGCAGATGGAGGGGTGATGAAGTGCTGGGCGGGGGACCATGTTTTCCCAGGACTGGGCTCCAGGTTCTGCTGTGCAGGGAAAGGTTTACTCATCGTACTGAGACCCCAAGGGTTAGAGTGCTTGGGGAGAGAATTCAGTTCTCCAATGTCACAGGTTTTTGCATTTGGAGAAGGTCTCTAATCATCAGGTGCTCAGCTGGGTAGGAAGCTTTCCAGGAAGTGCACTGCTAAGGGAAATGTTCCCTTTGCATGGGGACTGTGAAACTTTAGCAAGGCTCTAACCAATGGGAGTAAATTAATACATTGACTTCCTGCCAACAGCTGGGGCAGGAGGGCCATACTCTCCATTTTCACAGGAACCTAGTCTGGAAAATTCCTATCCAGGTGAGGATGATTGCTTTGAGCAGTTACGTAAATATACTACCAAATTTGAAGGGCAGAAAGCAAAATGATAAAAGAGGCTAGAGTCTCCCTGGGGTCATCAGTATGGATGAGTCAGGCCACTCAAGGACTTGGACAACTTGCTCTGCGATTTCATGTTAGTTCTTATACTTCCAAGAATTCTCTTGCTCTTGCTTAAGGCTTTCATCGACATGGTCTTTTCTGGTAGAAAGAGCCTGCTCAAGTGGCTCTAATAGAGTCCATGGACATCTGTCACTGTCAACCTCAGAAAATTCTACCCTAAGCTTTTATTGTTTTTCTTTTTTCAGTGAAGTCTCTTACCCAGATATGAAAGCAGTAGACATGTTTCCTTCCTATCAAACACAGACACACACACACACACACACATACACACTTACACACACAGACATACATCCCTTGATTCTTTCCAAGAGGTCTTATTGTCCTTGTATCATATAGACAAAATAAAATAGGCATAAGTACTCTTAATCACTGACTCTTCCCCTTGCCCATAGTAACATTGTGGAAAATGGACCATTGTTGACATGGTATTTTCCTTTGATCATATGACCCTCCCTACCCTCCTTATCCCTCTGCTACTCTTCTCCCTAAAGGTTATTTTTATCACTATGAGGTCTAGTTTGTTAGAGAATGGGAGAAATGTTAGCTAGAGAAATTGATAAAAAAAATACAATAAATCTAGGAATGAGATAAAAGAGCCTGGTAGGATGGGTTTCAGGAAGTTTTAGGTTGAGAGTTGAGGATAGGAGGGAGAACTTTCCCAGGGAGTAACTTCCATTCAATATGGAAGATACTGAGAAGAAAGACCTGAGAAAAAGATGCTTAAGATATCTCCCTATAGGTTTAGAAGGTGGATCCATGAAACCTATTCACATTACCTCGAATTGTTTCTCATGGCTCTGATTGCCTGACAGTTTTTCTTTAAATCAGGAGACATTAATTTAGAGTTTGGGCCATGGGGTGGAGGCAGTTATATTCATGTTCTTCAAACAGTGAAAACATAGTGAAGCCATCTTTGCACCATATGTAGGAAACCTGCCTGCAGAGAGAAGCAGCGTTTCTTCCAATAAACCATTTTAAGTGTGGCCGGTGCCAGTGTGTACTGACTTCACCTCATTCCCCAAACTTATTTTCTTGGGATGTGGGTAAATTATTTATTTTTGTTGCTCCCCTCTGCTGCAGGAACACTATCTTCAATTCTTGCTGATAATGCTAAATGTATAAGGGCAGTCCCTTTCCAGGAACTACTCTCTATCATTGCTTCTGATATCCCCTCTCCTGGTCATGCTCCAAAGATGGCTGGAAGCATAGTCATTCACTCAGCTCCTAAAGTTGGTTGTCTTCCAGCGGCCTGCCCAGCGGCTGTTCAGATCAAAGAAAAAAGAAGGTAGAATGGAGTATATGGAATGGTAGAGGGATGTGCACTATGGAGTGTAACACTGAGTCCAAGCTGATACATGACAGAGACAGCACATATAGAGCCACTGGCAGAAAATCCCAAGAGGACTTTCTGAGGATTTTACAAGAATCATCAGGAAGGCTTGAAGACTTTGGATTTCAAGGTTGTGGAATTGGGAGTTTTAAATTAACTTTGCATATATTCCCCGGACAACTGATATTGGATTTTCATTTAAAATAAGTTTTTTTTTTTTTTCAGGACATACTTGGAGATAAAGCTTTAGAATTCAACTATCCCTGAAGGAGATGACTCATTGGCATAAAAGCACACTAAAGTATAAAGATCTGATGTCATTCAAAAGTACATGTAGGAAGGGAATAGGAAGCTGAAGTAGAAGAAGAGAGAAAGAGAAGAGATACTGGTATGGGAGGGAACGTGGGAAGAAGGAGGATGTATCTACACTGGGCTAATTAAAATGGCCACATGTATAAGAAGAAGTGGTATAATCAAATGACAATCAAGCATTCATTTTTCTGTATTGCTGTAAAAATTGTCAATTTAATGTAGAAAATTCAAAGGGGTCTCAAATTCTGTTCCCAAATCTCAGTGGCATGAAATACTATCTACACATCACTTTTTAAAAATACCTTTAAAGGGGGCTGGGGATGTGGCTCAAGCGGTAGCGCGCTCGCCTGGCATGCGTGCAGCCCGGGTTCGATCCTCAGCACCACATACAAAATAAAGATGTTGTGTCCACCGATAACTAAAAAATAAATATTAAATAAATAAAAAAAATAAAAATACCTTTAAAAATCAGGTATGAGAACCTGATATTTTGTGATTACAGTACATAATTCAGAAGTTGAATTTTCACTTTTAAGTGTCTTTGATGCTTATTTTTTCATTGTTAATATGAGATCCATCAAAAATGAACATGTTTTTGTTGTTAAAATGTTTTTAATTTTCTCTTCAGCTTCACTAAATTGCTTCCAAAAAAATGATTTCTTAGTTGAATTATTTGACCTTTTCTGTTCTTGAGATTGGACACGTGCCTCTTCACCATCTCACCACTCCTGAGGATAAAACCTTATAAATGTCAATTAAAATGCAGTGATTCCAATAGCATTATGAACATCCAAAGCTGCTTTGCATTTTTCTAAGTTCCTTTGGGGAAAAGCACCTCTGCTAATGAAAAACAAATTTTCAGTATGGAAATTGCAACTGAAGGTGCAGCCTCCTGTGAAGAGTTCAGCCATATTTGGTTAATTGATGAAGAGATTTGACAGATTGCTGTTTGTACTGGGGGCAGAAGAATCTTCTGACTGGTGCTACAGCCTCTATCTGCATCTTGCTGGGGTTCAGACAAAAGTGGGTATTTCTTGTAAACTGGTGGGATGGCCTGAAAGAAACCTGCGATGGGAGGTCATAGCTTGAGGGAAGAAGAAGCCACACATAAGGAATTTGAACCAGTACTAAAGATGCAGTTCCCTGTGGAAGAGGGACATAATGGCTATTGCTGAAATCTACCCTTTGCTTAGATGCCCAAATGACTTGGGGGAAGGGAAAGGATTGAAGAAAAAACAGGAAATTCAAGCAATCCTGCTTTGGGACCCCTCATCCAGCATACAACACAACATGAAGGGAACCATTCTCTTTTGATGTTTCTTTAGAACAATGCACAGTCTGGTGCCCCATGCCTACTACTTGCAGCAGAGCAGCCCAGCACAGCAGTACTGGATGAGCTGAACTGAGCAGGGGCAGAATCTGTTTTGCAGAGTGATGGTGACCACAAGTCAGGAAACTACTGTGCAGTGGAGATTTGAAGCAAAACCCTGGTGCCCAGCCAATGGCAGTGCTCATTAAGCCATGCAGACATGTGAGAGTGCACACAGCCCATGGGGACAACCAGAAATACATGGGGTAGAGTAACAGTGTAGGCAGATCAGAGCCAGGTTATTTGTTTTCTAATTATCATTTAACTGCAATTAATAATATAATGCTTAGAGCTAAAATGTGAAGTATAAATGACATTAAAATTATGAATAGAATTGAAATATGTGTTTTAGGATATTGTTTACTGACTTTTATTTTAGGTAGCAGGACAACTTGATTGAAGTCCATGGAATCCAGGATCTAATAATGATAAAAGATGACCTTTGACCAAGATCAGGGATATAGCCTAGAGTCTTGTAACCATTCCTTTTTTTTTTTTTAAGTGTAAATAGTGCCCTGGCCAGTGAGAACCCATCTCTTAGTTGCTGAACTGACAAAGCAAGGTCTCTTGTCTTGCCAGGAATAGGTTTGATTTACAGACCTCAGGACTATGGGTGTGGTGTGCTACACAGGTCATTTAGCACGGTGCCCTGTCTTCCTTGCCTTCATGCACAATGCATAACTGTAAGCAGGTCAAATGTTGTGATCCTTCTGCTACTGGTGGCTGTGTGATTGTGGCTTACCACAAAGAGAATGCAATGACACTAGCAAAACCCTTAAGAAAACATGAGAAAACCCAGGATCAGAAAGCAACAAGGCCTTTGGAAACTCAGATGCTGAACATCTCTCTGAATTGCTACCACTGGCACCTGAGAATCTCTTAGGAGGATAGGAATTGTGAAGAAAGGGTAATGGGATTAAGTGAATTGAAGTTCTAGCCTTAAGAAGCAAGGTTATAGGGGCTGCCATGGTTTAGATGTGAGGTGTCCCGCAAAAGCTCATGTTTGAGATAGTACAAGAATTTTCAGAGGATTATGAGAGGTGTGACATAATCTGCGGATTAATTCACTGATATGGATTAACTGGGTAGTAACTGTAGATGGGTAGGGTGTGGCTGGAGGAAGTAGATTACTGGGGGTGTGACTTTGGGGCTTATATTTTTTCCTGGTGAGCAGAACTCTCTCTACTTCCTGGTTGCTGTGTCTAGAGCTACTTTCCTCTGCCACACCCTTGTGCCATGATGTTCTGCCTCATCTTGGGCCCAGAGCTATGGAGTTGACTGACTATGCACTGAGCCTCTGAAACTGTGAACCTAAATAAACTTTTCCTTCTCAAAATTGTTCTTATCAGGTATTTTGGTCACAGTGATGAACAGCTGACTAAATGCAGGCATTTACATAACCAAGCATATTGAGGCAGGTTAGCAATTAGCTATTCTCCCCATTAGCTATTTCCCCCCAAAACCTCCCCTGCAAAATGGGTCTAAGTTTAAACTGGTAATGGGAATTTGCATTAAACATAAAATACAACTTCAGAGCTTGTGGGGAAGTAGACTCTTTCGGAATAAACATGCCTGGATCTCTTTATATCTTTGTGGGATGAAAAATCTGTATTTTAATGCAGATTCAACATTGGAAAAGCTCCACTTCCATTTTTGTCTTTTGGAACACTGGGCTCCTTGAGAAACTAAAGTCTGTTTTTCCTAGTTGTTATAAATCTGGCTTCCCTATCACCTCAAGTTTGGCAGGAAGTTGGTCCTCCAACGCATGCAAAACCCAGTATCAAGTAGGAGGAAGGAGGACAAATGATTTTTCTGAAAGTCCAGCAGAGGGAGCTAAGAAACAAGATTTTTTTTTTTTTTCCCCTTGCTAAATATTTTCAACAGTAATGGATGTGGAAAAAGAGAAAACATTTCTCTCCCAGGTTATAATTTGAAACAGATTAAACCAAGATCTGAATATCCCTTATAATTTGGCAAGTGAATGTGCCTTTTTAATCAGTCCCACTTTGCCTCCCTGAGCCAGCCTTAGGTTACTTGTCCCTCAGGGTTAGAACAAATGAAACACAGACCAGCCAATGTGGACATCTGCCCTATGACCCTTCTTGGAGTGGAGACAAAGAAAGAGAGTCCAATTGAGTTTGGATTATAAGACTAAATGTTTAATATATTTCCCACCCCCCTAATAAGTTAAAGAATGACTTTCCTTAAGGTAATAAAGTTATCCTTTCTGAAAGATGCTTTATTGAGGAATATTATGACAAGCCCATCCATCTGATCCATACAGGAAACAGTCAATTACCTAAGACAAAATAGCATGAGGTTAATTTTATGTTAGGCAAATGGGTCAAATAGATAATTTGGAAATGAATAGGAGAATTGGCCACAGAAAGGAAGGGAAAATAATAATGCAGCCTAGTGTTACAATTGTGAAGAGAAATGAAAGTGCCTTAAAAAAAAAAGACACATACTTGAATTCCAAAAGAACATTAAAAGAAAAGAAATTGATGAACAGAATCCATTAAGTTCCCAAGCAAATGGAATAATAACAATAATTTTGTGCTAATGGCAGAACTTCAGATTATTTCCTGAGTATTAAAGGGGAATGATGACCAGAATCTAATGGAACATAAGTATCATTTGAATCAGTTTCTATTCTTCAGATGATGAATGAAATAATGATTATGGGGTGAATTACGCTAAAAATAACAGAAGAGTTTTTATTTATTTACTCAGAGAGTGCTCTGCAATGGATCAGATTTGGCTTTTCTGGAGTCTTCCACAGATAAACTCCAGCCTAGGAGCTCTCGGAGTTTTTCCATCTAAAGGACATGGTCAGCTTCTGGTCTACAGTCCCTTCCAGACCAGGTGGCTCTGGAATCTGATGGATCAACCCCACCCAAGCGTGCTTCTAGAAAGATGTCTCTGCAGCAGGTGAGTGACAACTCCTTCTTGGGAGGTCGGAGTACACAGTCCTCTGACAATTTCAACGGACTGAAATGTTTGCTCCCTGATATAAACTTGTTGGCCTTTTCTAGTTCTTCTATCACTAGGAGTCAGCTGGGGACTGACTTGCCTCTTGAGATTTAGGTGAAAATGTTCAACTCTCTAATAACTGGGACTGTGAAAAGTAAACAACAAGATCTCGGCGATCTCTTTAGGGCTGACAAACTTTAGGTACTTTTTAAGCTTTCTCAGCCTCCTTGGCCTTCTGTTTCCTCCTGTGTCATCTGGGTTCATCTGATCTTGCCCTTGAAACTTGGCCTCTTAGGTTTCCATCGCAAAAAAAAAAAAAATTCACACAGAATAGAGCACCCTCCCTCTCAAAGGCACCCATTCTCTCTCCTTCCCTTTTCTGCTCTCTGCAAGATTTCCTGAAGAAGTCCAGTGGTTTTTCCCTTTATTTGCTGGACACTCAGTTCATTTTTCTTGGACCTTGGTGTAGTCCTTCATGGAGGTCTATGGTGCTGGTGATGGTAACTTGGGGAGGAGTGGAGGTGATCTGCTCCTCTAGGCCCTTGTCAAAATATCTTTTTCAATGGGGGAAGAGTGCCTTCTTAAGATAAATTTTAGTGCAAGTCATAGGTCAATATTTTGTGAACCTCATGATGATTTTTTAACTCAGTTATTGGTACCTTTGAAAGAAAAGCTCCTTCCACATACATTAAGTTTCATTCACAACATTGATCTGGAGACACAGATGTGCCTGGTTCAAGAAAGGAAGATGAGAAAATTCTTTAGTAGAAAAGCATTCAGTACAAAAGTATTTTTAGAAAAGCAATCATAGAGTTGAAAAAAAAATCCCTCCAGATGTGCATACAACAATAATAAAATGTCTGACCACTTTTCCTATCTCCCCTCTTCTCCCAGCCACTCCACAGAGGTGGCCACTTTTGAACATTTCTGCTTTCAGTTCTTCTGATGGTTACAATCATAACTTCCCCGCCTGAGAGGGATGACTAAGCTCTGAGCATGACAGTAGGACATGTGCACCGGAAGGCTTAACTTGAAACTTGTGGGCAGGAAGTCAGCACTCTGAAAAATGCATAGAGACCTGGGCCCTTTCTCTGTCCTTGCCTCCTCAAATCCGTTTCTCCATCCAGCACCATCAGCAGCACTTGAGAACTCAGTTAAAACTGCAAATCCTCCGGCCCTACCCCAGGCTTACTCAAGTGGCACCTCTGGAAGTAGAACCCAGCAATCTATGTGGTGTTTTTACAAGTTCCCCACGTGATTTTGTTGTGTGCTCAAGTCTGAGAAACAGGGCTCCAAGACAACTGCCCCCTCCCCCATACCTTTTCCCTTGCCAGGGATTGGTTTAGGGCTGGGCATGTGACCCTGTTCTGGCAAATGAGGTGGCGGAAGCTTTGTTTTAGGGAGCTCCTGGGTAAAGAGTTCTTGCTCTTGGAAGAGATGTGCAGGAATAACAGGAGCGCTGCTCAGTCCTTCCTCTGTGTGTTTTCCAGTCTCGATGACAGGGTGGACCTGCTGGGGCTAACTTGGGGCAATGGTGTGAGCTGACACACAGAGCAGGGTGGAGCTGGGAGTGCAAAGACGCTGGAGGTTCAGTGAAATCTCAGAGCCCCCAAACTGCCATGCTGGAGCCCCCCCCCCCCGCCCTTGGACTTCTTGTTGTGTGATATGTGTATCTGTAAGCTAAAAACAATAAAATCCAACTCAGGATTTAGCAGCCAAGTACTTACTCTGAAACTCTTGCTCCTCCCAGACATAAGAATAAGTGGCTTGCAAAGGCCAGCTCTCTGACTCTAGGTTGGTGCATAAAGATCAATATTAAGCGAATGGCTGAGGGGAAATAGGAGAATGAACCTACTCAGGGTTTACTCCTTAGGTCTCTGTTGAGTTTTTTTTTCTACCTGCCATTTCTGAGTCCAGGGCCTTTCCAGGCTCCTTGCTCTGTTGCAGCCATCTCTGGCCCCCAGTCTGAGTGGTTGTTTCTTCTGTTAATGTTCATCCCTTTGTGTAATTCCACCCGTTTACTGGTTTCCAGAAATTATGAAAATCCTTGGCATGCTGATACTCTCCCATACCCTTCATTCTTCCTTGAGCTTCTTTACTTCCATTTAGATGGGACTTGGGAGGGGTGGGGGCATAAAGAGAAAGGAGTGTGTTTGGTTTGCCAAATTGAATCAGAAGGACTGAATAGTTTGCTTTTATTGGGTGTTAGTATTCACTGTTTCTTGTAACCCATTTCCAAAGGAGGAGGAAAGATGGTCAGTGAACATCCATGGAACTAACCCTTGTAGGACATACTCTGATGCTGTGGAAGGGATTCGTAACTCTTATGTGCTATGTAAAACCCTCCAAGATAGACAGGAACATTGCCAGGTGTCAGCTTGACAGGGGAGTTGCCTGAGTTGCCCTGGGTTATCTTTATCCTCCTCTGGAGCTTGGGTGGACATCCTTCTCTCTAAAGGTGACGTAGAAAATGTGGTGTATGGGTCCCTTTGCCTTTATAATTTTGTGAAACCGAGGTTTCCATTGTCTGGCACAAACAGATTAAGATTGTGTGTGTGTGTGTGTGTGTGTGTAGTTCTATTCAAACCCTCATTCACATGATGTTATCTTTAGGTAGCACTTGCATTGGTGAGAAACCACTGTGGGGTCTCTAGGGCCATCTCAAATAGGCATCCTTATTCTCCTTCATGGAGTTTTCTGGCCCAAACTTCCTTCAATCTGATATGTCTTCCTTGATCCTAGCCATACAATACACACAGACCCCTTCCCCCATCAGAACATGACAGTCTTCTTTGTGTTTAGCAGTATTTCTTGATGTTTCTGGTATAGTTAAACACATGTTGAACCATAGGTCCTCTGCTATATCTAACCAGGGGCCCCGTTCATAAAGAACGAGTTATCACGATCTGGCCCAGGGCCAAGATGACTTTTTACTGACTCTAGAACTGAGTCAATTCACTGCTTTCCTTTTGGGCTTCAGACCCTTCCTCTACAACAGACCAGAGTTTAATCACAGTCCAACAGGCCTGGGGTGCTGACGCTTGACAGGGACATTAGGTATAGTGTTGGAAATGTGAAGTCAAAGATGTGAAATATAGATAAGCACACCTTGACCACAGTGGGAATGAGGATGATTGCTTGACTTCTTTTTACATTTTAACTTACAAAGTAGATGCATATTCCTATGCCTTTTCTTGCATAAATTTTATCCACTAGACAAAGGTGGTTTCCTTACAATGGAAGTGAAACCGAGATGTATTGTTAAGGCATTCTAAGTACAGAGTTTTTTTTTCTTTTTTTTTAATGATTTCCCCTTCCGCTTACCCTCAGGTGAATTGACGTATTTTAGAGTTATATGTAATTATTCTGTCTTACTAAAGCCATTAGCTTAGTTTTCGTTGAAGAGCTCTGTATTCTTCTTTGCACTTATCTCTCATTGGTTTCATCTGCTTCATATAGTAAGAATGCTATTACATTAGAACAGTAAGTGAGGATCCTATTGCCTTGGGATGTATTCGCTGGGGAAAACAATACAACTGAGTCATTCTATACAATTTGCCTGGTGGAAATAGAAGTAAATGGCCTGCTATTAGCTGTGAGTACTATTCAACACTATCAAGAAGTTGGACAAAGGACTGTAGAGAATTTGGAATTTAGTTAAGGGAAGATTCATTAAAGGGGATCTCTTCAGTGACAGTTAAATGTGTTCCCTCAGAGGGGTCCTCCTGTCTTAGGCCTTACTATAGGTTTCTTAAATCCGAATCTTCATTTTAAAAAGATCCCAAGGGATTCCAATGCACAAAGACTGGTGTAGGGTCTGCTTTACGGCCTCAGTTCTTCTCACTCCATGCATTCTCCTTTGAAAGACTGGCCTACTTTTGAACTTGGAACAAAATAGTTGTGTCATATATATGTGATAATCTTGTTCTGAAAAAATAGAGATGATGATTTTGTTGGAAATTGCCTCCAAAGCCAATTCAGGGGCCACTCAAGCAAATGGATTTTATAATCTCTGTATGAGTTTTCTTTTTCTGCTATCACAAAACTCAGCGACTTAAGAAAACAGATTTTTTTCCCAGATAGTTCTGGAGGAAAATTGTCCCAAATTGGTCTCAGTAGCCCAGTCAAGGTGTCAGCAGTGATGGTTACTTATGGAGAATCTGAGGGAAGAATCTGTTTACTTACTTTTTCAGCTTCTAGAGGCTGTCTGCATTCTCTGCCTTGTGGCCCGTCCTTGTATTCCTCTGACCTCTCCCTCTGGACTCACATCTCTGTAGTCCAATCTTCTCCTGCCTGCCTCCCACGAGGACCCTTGTGATTATAATTAAGGCTCAACTAGATAATCCAAGGATGGGGTTCCCACCTCAAGATCCTTGACTTAACCACATCTGCAAAGCCACTTTACCGTGCTGTGAAATAATATTTGGTCTCTTCCCTGGTTATTAATTTGACCCTCTTAAGACCCTTGTAATTTTCTAAGGGGCAGGGAACTAGGGGCATCTTTGGTTCCGATATTTGGCATTGGCTCTGGTTCCTGACAGTGTTCTTTAATTTCTTGGAAGTTCCTGGGTCATAGGAGTGTCTTTTGTTCTAATGAGGCAACTCTAGAAGGGCTCCTGGGTAACTTCAGGATGTGGCCTGGTCACCAGAAAGATCATGCCATGATTAGAAGCTTGGAACCCAAACCTCAGCCCTCATCCTCTGGCGAGGGTAGAGGAGCTAGAAATTAATAATCAACCATATCTACATGGTGAACCATTAAAAAAAAAAATCCTTCAGGTACAGGGTTCTGAGAGCTTCCAGGTTGGTGAGTAATATGCATGTGACAAGAGGGTGATGCACCCCAACCTTGTATGGACAGAAGTTCCTGCACTTGGGACCCTTTCAGTTCTCACCCTGTATATTTCTTCTTCTGGCTGCTTATCTTTATCATTCAGCAGATCCTTTATTATACAATGAACCAGGAAACATAGTGTTTTCCTGAGTTCTGTGACTCATTCTAACACATTATGGAACCTGAGGAGGGGATCATGGGAACTCTGATTTATAGCTGGCCAATCAGAAGTACAGGCGACAACCTCGGAGTTGAGATTGGTGTCTGAAGTGGAGTCAATTTTGTGGAAGTGAGCCCTTAACCTGTTGGATTGTTGCCAACTCCAGGTAGATAATGTCAGAATGGAATTAAATTGTAGGACACCCAGTTAGCATGGGAGAATTGGTAGGTATGGGAGAAAAACTCCCATTTACCAGAAGTAAAGTGAAGTATTAAGAATATATACTGAAAAAGAGGTTTTTGTTTTTTCCTACACACATATAAAAGAACACATTCTCAAGTTCTAGAAATGGATATGAAGTTCATAGATGTCTTTAGGGGCATTATCAATTATGCACAGCCTATTGTCAGATACTATTTTAAGGTGATTTAACAATTATCTTTACTATTTAATACCTGTGTGCTATAAACCATGTACTTCACACATACACAGTCCTAATTCCTACAATAGATTTTCTCATTCTGTCCTTGTATATTAGAAGTCTGGAATTCAGAAATCACAGGGCCAGGTGTGGTGTAGCAAAGCTATAACTCCAGTGACTTAGGAGACTGGGGAAGGACTGCAAGTTCAAGGCCAGGTTAGGCAATTTAGTGAGACACTGTCTCAAAAATATAAAGGGCTGGGGTGGAGCTCAGAGATACAGTGCTTATTACCTAGTATGTGTGAGGCCCTGGATGGTTCAAGAGAGAGAGAAGAGAAGAGAAAGAGAGAAAGAAAAAACAACCACAAATTAGAATAGGGCAGGGATCAGCACCCAGAGCCCAGGGCTGCAGGCTACTGAACTTCTCTTGGTACCTAACTCATGTTAGTATCATAATCACCTGCCTTACTCCCCAAAGAGCAAGAGTGATATCTGACTGTCCAAGAGTTGTCTAGTGACCTATATTCACTGATCTAAAGTCTGTGTGTATTTTGAGAAGGAACCTTGAAATGTGATGCAAAGACTAAATGAATGGTTTTCGTGAAAATCTTTGGCAGCTTCCTGTGCTCTATCAGCTGACTGATTGGGGCCCTTTTCTAGCAATCACACACCTAGACAGGGACAATCCCTACCTTTAAAATCACAGGACTCAGGTATTAATGCTGCCTCTTGGTAGTTCTTTAGGCTTGAGAGATGTCATCCTAAAGAACACTGTGGCTCTGTCCTTACTCGTTGTGCTTTTTTTTTCTTCCCTTTTAAAATTTTTTGTTACAGTGAAGCAGAGAAATGAAGCCGGGACAGAGCAGAAATCACACACATGGAGACATTTCAAATAGTGTTTTAAAAAATAATATCTCCTATTCTTACCCTAAAAGCTTCATTCTGTGCAAAGATCAAACTCTTCTTAATTATGTGGCTCTAACCACTTTGTTATTGGTATCCTCAGGAAAGGGCAAGTTCTTCGTCCTAAAGACCACGGTCGGCTTTGAGTCTTTTCCTGCCTCACAGATTCAAAAGTATTATATCGAGGTGAGCAAAATCTATGGGATTTGAAAACTTAGTGACAATTTTCTGATACACCTCTCCCATCCCAGATGTTTTGGAACATTTGAAGGTGACCCAATAGACTTTTCTGCTTGACCAATATCATCGTTCAAAACTGAAATAAGTTTTTATAGAAATCCAGACATGCTCATGGAATGCTTCACTTACAGCACCCCAGACTCGAGAGCCTTTTTTTGTGAATTAACCTCCTCTTTGTTTTCCTGCCTCTTGTACATGTATCTGATCAGCTCATGAAACTTCTTGGCTCAACTTTAATGCCAACTCTAGATTAACATTAGAAATACTTAACATTAGAGATAGTTTCAAATGGAAATGAACACAAGTTTACTTGAACTGGCTACTTCAAATTTCACAAGTTTTTTTGCATATCAGATAAGGCACGATGATTCCTTTTATGAAACTGGGCAAAAACTCACCTCTTCTTGTTACCATAAGAATTTACACTCGGAAAAATAATTCCTTTTTTATATTGAATTTTATACTTTATTTCAAGGCTCATATTCTATATTTCGATATTTTAAGGATCGCTTCGTATATTTTTAGAGTTTGTAACAACTCATGGACACAATGTGGATTTCCGACCTGATCTTTAGATAAACTCTATTGCCTGCCTTTCTGTAAAATGAGATGAGTATAGTATCAGCTCTACGCACGAGGGCATGATGTGAGTCATGAGGGAGAAACGAAATGGCTATGAAAGCCAAAAGGTCATCTTTGCCAATGTGTGGACCTGGTTTAAAGTTGTACCCCATCCCCCATCCCCAGTCCTCCCTTCCCCCAGCAGGTCTGGGTGTTCTTCGTGTAATTACTCAGTGAGAACCTTGAGTTTCATATCAGCTGTGGAATCAGCTGCCTTTGTCACTTCCTGTTCTGGCAGTGCCCTGCTGAGCATCTCGTGATCCCAGGACAGTAAGCTGGCTGGTGCTGAGCACTGCAGGTTTGTCTTAGAAAAATAGCTCTCAGGCTGGGGCATTGGATTTTCTCCCCGTGAAACCCCAGTTGTCAGATCCAAGTTGCCTTGGATCTCATTCCCTTCTCTGTGTCAGGGTAATGACTCTCTCCTTTCCAACCACCCCTCCCCAGCTCACCACTTCCTCTCACCCAATAAGTCCAAGCTAAACAAGTTGGGTGTGTCATTGTTTGCCCACGTGCTGGGCCACTGGGCAGGCAAGGAGGGGCCTTAAACCGCACCAATGGTTTTGTGGTCCAAAATTAGCCACCACCTCCAGCCTTGCAACCCTGCAGTGCTTTGTGGGCTGAGAGCGCCCTTCCTTTCTCCTTCACTTGCCTCTCAGCATCTGGCCCAAGTTGGCTTTGCAGCTGGATGGAACTTTTACACAAGGAAAAGCAGGTTTCCTCTGTTCCCCAAGTTGGAGCAGGGATAGCACACTTCCACTTGCTAGCCATCCAGCTTCCTTTCTTAATACACCACATAAAATGAAGCTTGAAGGCTCTTTGGGACTTCTACTTTCATCAATGGAAATTATTTTCTTGTCTATCATGTATGAAGAACTTGTAACCTGTCAGGCACCATATGAGGTACTTTTCATTGATGACCTCACTTGATCTTCTCATCAGCTTTAGGAGATAGATATAATTTGCCTATGAGAAAAGCAAAGCTTAGAAAGGCTAATCAACATGCCCATGGTCACACAGATAGGAGGCCAAAGAAGTACACTTTGAACCCAGGGAGTCTGGCTCAAAGGCCTCTCGACTCTTTAATGCCTTCTTGTCCCCTAGCTCAGGTTCCTGAACTCTCCAACCTTCCATTACATTTTTGGGCTCATGGATGCCCATGGACAGCTTTGTAAAGCACTGTGCAAACATGAGCAACTGACACTTGATCAGACATCCTTAGACAGAAGATCCATAGTCACTCTCCAAGAAGACCCCCTGCTCCCCAAGCTAGTGAGAGGCATGCTTGGTCTGGATTCATCTGGAAACACAAGATCTTGTGCTCCAGCAGAGGCACACCAGCTCCTGTATACTCTCTCTTCTTAAGACACAATGGTGAAAAATCTGGGCTTAAGAGAGCCAACAGCAGCCCAAGTATACTGTGGCTGCTGGTGAGGGAGAGAGAATGGTCATCCACAGTGAGGAACACTCTGGTGGATTTACCCACGTGGGGCTCCTTGAGCCGCTGGCCTAGGCCTATAGTCCTACTCAGAAAGCAGCTGCAAAACAAAAAGCCATGACCTGGAGGGACTTTGAAAATGATAGGAATGAGCTTCATGTATTGGAATCCTTGCCACTCTTGGTAATAGATGAGACTGAGAAAGAGGGGACAGATAAAAACCTAGGATAGTTATAGGAGGGAGGGTAACCATCCAGAACAGGGTCAAGGAGGAAGAAGGGCTTCCTGCCCTGGGGCTCCCTGTAGGGATTAGTGGCAAGTCCAGTGGATTCAGAGGACTTGGGAGAAAGGGCACCGAATCTTAGCATCTTGATTGCTGATATCCATCTCTGGGGTGCTGGTACGAGGTGAGTGCTTGCACACTGCCAACAAGCAGGGCCTCCCTGAGGGATTCCTATGCTACATGGAGACTCTTGGACCCTTGAGAGTGGAGAGCATGGGATAGAAAATGTTGTCCCTCCACTCCTGTGCTCATCTGTCTTGCTTGGCTAGTTCATCCTGTAAATTGCTCTAACCTTCTCTCCTGGGGGTTAGGGCTCATAGTTGCACCTTCTGCTACAAGACCTTGGAGACCGGGGAGACGGGGGAGACTAGTCAGTGTAGGATAGAGACACATTAGACCTATGAGCATACCTTGGGTGGTTTGACAAGCACATTGCTTGGTCCTGCAAGATCACATATAGTGGAAAAATAAGGCTCCCAGATATCCACAGAGCTTATTGCTCCAAAGAGGAGAGTTAGGCCCACTTTGGCAGGAGGAGGAGAAATCCTAATTCATTGAGTATGAACATACTCAACACTGGAAAGTGAGTGGGGTGGGGGTAAATATCTAATTAAGATATAACAGGGAAAGACCTTAATCAATGAGCCACTGGGGCCAGAAAGCAGAACTGCACAGCTGGGCAGCACCATCAGCTGAGGCCTCAGGAACTATCTGGACAGCCTAGAAGATGGCTTCCTGTCTTCCAGTGGGTGAACTATAGCCCTCTCTGAACTCAACTTCACACTGTGTTAAGGACCAGACACTGCTTCCCAACTTCCTAAACACCTATCCTCTAAGCTTACACCACATCAGAGCCTAAAATGTTTATTTTGTTTGCTTGATTTTTGAGGAGGAGAGGAGGTCTCACTATGTTGCCCACGATTGTTGTTAAACTTAAGGACTCATGTGACCCTCCTGCCTCAGCCCCCTGAGTAGCTGAGTGTGGGAGGCCAAACTAGCACGTGACCATGTCTGTCTCCCCTTCTGATTGGTGAGGCATCGTGGGTCACTCTGTGGTTTGGTTGCCTAGGGAACCCAGACGATAGCCCCGATCTTTAGGGTGTGAGGGACTGTGTCTTCATGTGGGGGAGTGCCTTCCCACATCCCCAGGGATCCAATTACCTCACCTGTCCTTGTAACCCTGGCCCCCTTGACTTTCATTGGATGGAAATTTCTAGGAATTTAGAGTCCCCCTAATAAAAGTCCACTCCAAAATGAGCTCGCTCTCTCGTCAGTCTCTCGTGTGAGTCCTCGCTCTCCCGTTTGGGGAGCTTGAGGCTGAGGGCAGAGGAGCCATCCCAGAGCTTGATTTAAAGGTAAATTGTGTGTCTGTGTTTTATTCTGATGCCTTGGAAATTTTCCTCGAGTGACTTTTAGTTAGCTGTCCACACGGGTCATAGACGGCAGCTGGGACTACAGGAACCATGCTCAGCTTGAACCAATGTTTGCTTCTCTTGAGCAAAACCTTTCTCTTACTAGCCTATTTCTACATAAAGGAGAAGAAGGGTGTGCAGCTGACCCAGCTGGGGAAGCCCACAGTGCCCGACCTCTGCAGGATGCTCAGAATGTGGGATTTCAGGCTCCTGTTCTCCCTGTAGATTGTTACCAATTGCATTTCCCAATGTTCTTCCAGAACCGTGTGTGTGTGTGTGTGTGTGTGTGTGTGTGTTTTACTGGGGAATTGAACCCAGGGGGCACTTTACCACTGAGCTACATCCCTAGCCCCTGTTATTTTATTTTGATACAGGGTCTTGCTGAAGTGCTGTGAGTCTAAGTTGCCCGGGTCGGCCTCAAACTTGTGATCTTCCAGCCTCCATCTCCCAAATTGCTGGGATTACAGGCATATGCCACCATGCTAAGACTTTCTAAACCACTTTGTGTGACCAAAATGATTGAAGGCCAAGGAAATAAGTCTTTTATATTATCTAAACTATCCGCCATTTCATGGATCTCAGTCATCAATACAAAACTCATATCCAACTGTCTATTGGACCAGGCCCATCTGAATGGTTACTGGGCATCTTTAACTTAATATGTGCTGATCTCTACCCTTTCACCAGCCTGCTCCTCCACTGTCTTTCTCATCTCAGCAGGTGGGATCTCCATTTTTCTATTTTCTCAGACAATAACCTGTAATTTACTTTGATTTCTCCCTTTCTCTCACATCCTTCAACCAATCTGTTGGTGAAATTGACAAAACTGATTCAGGATACACTTGGAATATAAGTACTTCTCACCACTTCCCTGGGCTACCACCAGAACACTTCCTAGTTCATATGGTATTGCTTTTGTAAAATTTAGAAGAACATCATTCCCACATCTTCATGGTTGGACAGAGCCTTTGTGCAGAGAATGTTCCTTTGGGTAGATGCGGCTCCACATTTAGGCTCTGGGCTGGTGCCTGATATGGTGGTTGGGTTCCAGCCCCATCGACCCATGAGTGTGGTGTTTTGAACAGTGTAACAACTGCACAACCATGAGGGGTGTGTTGGATGAACCACACTGGTTCAGACCACTGTCCTCACTCACCTGGACCGTGACTTCAGCCTTTGATGTCTCTGCTTCTGTCTTTGCCTTCCAGCATTCTATTCTTAACGTAGAAGCCATAGTGATCTCTAAAAACATGAATTAAATCACTCCTCCACAAAAACCTCATTGCAAGTAAAAGCCAATGTCCTATAAAGCCCTGCACAGTGAGTCCCATCTTACCTCCTGACCCTGTCTCCAATAACCTTCCCTTTCTTCCTTGTTTATGAGCTAGGCTCGCTCCCACCTCTGATGGAGCCCTGGGCTCTTGTACTTGACCTCCTTTCTGCTGAAAGTTTCTTCCATGTATGTTTAGCTGACTCATTCTCACTTCTTCAGTTCTTTACTCAAATGTCACTTCTTCTATGGAGACTTTGCTGTCCAACTACCTAAAATGACGCTCTCCCTCCTTTTCTCCTCTAAACTAACGCTTCTTGCCTCTTCCCAGAGTACTTCTTCTTTTTCTCAAAGCATTTTCTCCCATCTAACATATTACACTTACTTCTTTCACTTATTGTCTGTCTCTTCTCACTAGAATAAGCTCCATGGAAGCAGGCATTTGAGCCTGGCTTGCGGTTGGGTGCATTCTTAGCAACTGGCAGCATCTGTTATGCAGGTGCACAATTTCTTTGGTATGTGTTGCATGGATAAGTGGCAGGAAGCAGGGTGGGCCTATCTCATTGAATTACATGAAATTGTTTTGCAGGTCAAAAGTTATCAAATATTGTTAGCTTCTTGTGACTAGATCTAATATAATGTCACCCATAATAATGGCCAAAAAGGAGGTGTTATGTGAAGGATATTTCTTCCTAATTTGCTCTGGGTGCTTCCACTTAAAGACATCAGTTCTCTTTATAAAGCCCTGCATAATAAATTCCCCATTGAAATAGACATTTGTGTCCATAACCCCATGATCCACAGATTAACTTTCTTCCAGGTAAAATTAAATGCTCAGCAGAAACAATGACAGTCTTGGTTTTCAGACCTCCATATATATATATATATATATATATATTTGCTATAGGATAGTTCAAACAGTAAAAGTTAATAGACCATCAAACTATAACCAGACATCAGGTCCAATGCTGGGGATCCTGCCAGAGGCGAGGTCAAACAAGAGACGGAACACCTCCCACTCAGCTCCCACTCAGTGCTCAGAGGTGGAGGAACAAGGCTCTGGTCTGAGCCCAGGAGCCCAAACCTGGTTTACTGAGCTCACACAGAGAGTCCAGAGGACAGGAATCTCTTCCTCCGCCAAGTGATGTTTTTCAATGGACCTAAGGAAAAGGGAATAAAACCTAGAATGTGTACCTTGTAAATCCACTCAAAGAAATAGACTATTAAAATCCAAATGAAAAAGATCTTTACTTTTGGTGTCTCCACATTCCAAGATACATACACTGAGGAATCTCATTCAAGATAGCAAGATGCAGGGCTGGGGATGTGGCTCAGGCGGTAGCGCGCTCGCCTGGCATGCGTGCGGCCCGGGTTCGATCCTCAGCACCACATACAAACAAAAATGCTGTGTCCACTGAAAACTAAAAAATAAATATTAAAAAAATTCTCTCTCTCTTAAAAAAAAGACTATTTATTAAAAAAAAAATAGCAAGATGCAGCCATTAGCACTTAGTATTAGCTGCTGGTTGAGTGTCCCTACGACATGGGGGCCCATATTCAGCCACCTGCAGGAGTCAGGTGGGAAATATAAACTAGGGCTGACACATCCACCAAGAAATATGTTCAATCCCAATGTGCTTAATGTCAGGCTAATTTCTTCTCCCTGCTTTTGAAAGAGATGTAGGTAGAAAAAAGGGAGGGAGAAGGGGAATTGCATGGATGGTGGAAGGAGAACCTCATCATTATACAAAATACGTGTATGAAGATGTGAATTTGGTGTCAACATATCTTGTATACAGAGATATGATAAATTGTGGTATGAAGGTGTTTTAAGAATTGTAATGCAAATAATAATAATAATAAAGCTCATGTAAAATAAATAAATAAAAATTTAAAAAATAAATAAATATAAAAAAAGGAAAAAATTGATATTTTATTCTTATGTCTGTTATAAGGAACAATAATACAAGTGTGGCTACCATGATAACTGGCATGGCCTCACTAGAGAGTAAGGTTTTGGCCCAACTCAGTGCACTTGACATGTTTGAAAGAGTCAGTCTGTGCTCTCTGCTCATCTGATCAGCCATTGCAGTATCTCAATGGGTATGTTCAGGGAATCCTTGTTTTACTTAATAATGGCCCAAAAGCATAAGAGTAGTGATGCTGGCAGTTTTATCACAGCATATCATTGCAATTGTTCTATTTTATTATTTTTGATTTCTTACCATGACTAATTTATTAATTAAACTGTATCATAGGCTTGTATGTATAGGAAAAAATAACAATGTATATAGGGTTTGGGACTATCTGAAGTTTCAGGTGTCCACGTGGAGGTCTTGAGCATATTTTTTGTGTGTGTGGATAAAGGAAGACTGTTGTATATTAAATGGTAACAACAATTTTCATTTTCTTTATACTTCTTTAAAAATTCTACAAAGATCATGGAATTCTCTTCTAGTATAAATAACAATGATAGTAATGTTCAAAATGTTCTGTCACCTCAGAGTAGAGTCCAGTCCTTCTGCAGTTGGCTCAGGCTCTGGCCCCAGTGGCCCCTGAAACCCCTGGCCATCTCCCACAGTAGCCACTTCCCTAAATGGGCGCCATGTTTTAACAGCTATCTGTCATTTTGTTGCCTACAGTGTCCTCTTCCTGATTCCCCACTTTGCTTCTTTGTTTTTTTTTTTTTT
Organism: Marmota marmota marmota; assembly: GCF_001458135.2. NCBI lineage: Eukaryota > Metazoa > Chordata > Mammalia > Rodentia > Sciuridae > Marmota > Marmota marmota. Next base: position 4,574,494 of record NW_025999977.1, on the reverse strand, counting down.
AAAGAGAGAGTGAGAGAGATAGAGAGAGAGAATTTTTAATATTTATTTTTTAGTTTTTGGCGGACACAACATCTTTATTTGTATGTGGTGCTGAGGATCGAACCCGGGCTGCACGCATGCCAGGCGAGCTTGCTACCGCTTGAGCCACATCCCCAGCCCTCCCACCTTGCTTCCTGATGACTCTCTCATGGATCACATTTTCTGGGAAGCCACCCCTGACCATCCAAGCAGAGCTGCCCATTTCCTGCGCCCAACCTATGCATGCACCAGTTTTGAACCTTGCGCAGTACACTATTACATCTACACTTCTCTCTCATGAGTCATTTGAGGATGAGGCCAGATTCCCAACCATCCTTGTTTACTCAGCATCCAGTGGAGTCCTGGATAGATGTTTATGGAGGGAGCAAATGAATGAATGAGTCTGTCTGAGTTCTAGGCTTACCGGGCTGCAGGAGATCTGAACTCGGGCACTCCATGAGTCCCTGAGTGCAATGGTCTCCAAACCCAGCCCACCCCCTTCTCCAAAGAGTAACTCAACTCCCTGCCCTCAACATTGATTCTCACTCTTCTTGTGTGTGTCCTGTCTCTGTGACTGGAATCTCTGCCCCTCCAGTGACCAGAGTCAGGATCATGATCTCTCTCTCTCTCTCTCTTTTTTTTTTTCATAATAATTCCTCAGGGGTTAGCAATTCTGTCATGTAAATGGTGCTTGTGTATTTTCCTTTTTTTCCATGCCCACTGCTGCCGACCCCTCTCACACACACAGTCAGATATCTCCCATACTGTCCTAACCCTTACCCTGCTAAAAGTCCTCATCGATTTCTAGTTCCCTGTGGGTAAAGTCAAACTCTTTACCAAAGCTCACTGGGCCTTGTGTGATGCCATCCTGACCAGCCTCAGCCTATGTTTCCAACTCCATCTCTCCTCCCTCTTATTCCATTCGTCCTTCTTAGGAGCAATCCAAAAAGTTCTTTCTTGCCTCTGTGCCTCCTGTATGCTGTTTGCTGTGTCTGGAACTCTTGTCTCCCTAACTCATTCAGCAAACCTTTTTTTTTTTTTTTTGGTACCAGGATTGAACCAGAGGCACTTAACCACTCAGTTATATCCCTACCCTTTAATTATTATTATTTTTTTAAATTTTGAGACAGGGTCTCTCTAAGTTGCTCAGGGTCTCGCTAAATTGCTTAGGCTGGCTTCCTTCCTCAGCCTCCCAAGCTGCTGGGATTACAGCATGTGCCACCCCACCCAGCAAACCTTAACTTGAAATCCACTTCTTCCCAGAAGCCTCTCCTCCTTCTCCTAGTCCCAATATGCCCCTTTCCACATCGCCTCCGTATCTCCCTACACTTCTTCCAATTCAACAGCACTTCTCATGCTATATTTAATAGTTAACTTAATCGTTCTTCTCCTTCAACAAACTGTTAGCTGCACATGGGAGTGTGAGGGAAAGAGGGATGAAGGAGGGAGGCAGAAACCAATTCTGCGTATTTGTGAACTTTTCTCCAGTATCCAGCAAATATTTAATGCTTAATAAATGGTTAGCATTAATATGCAAATAAATGGATGAATTTTGCTTTTGTTATTGTGGATGCTAATTTCAACTTTATGACCGGACATCTGGCTCTTCATTCCAGGAAAGTCAGAAAAGGGGAGCAGTAAGAGGACAGATAGCAGCCTTCTACCCCCACCCAAGGAGATGACACCCCAAGGAGGCTCTGCTGGGGAAAGGCTGCATACCGGGCCTTTCCAGGGACACTTTTCCTGATTGCCTTTCTGAATATGCGTGATGCACAGCTAACTTCCCCCATGGGTCATGAGTTTTTCCAAGACTCACAGGACGCCACTCTAAAGAGTAAAGGAAGTTCCCTGTGTGTTTGTAAATGCCACCTTCAGAATATTTTCAGAGTTCTTAAGTTAAAGATCCCAGGACTGCAACTTTGGTTGATGTCAAGTTCTCCATGAGATGCTATTGGGCTAGAGCTCAGCTTGCTACCTGCTTTCTCCCACACAGTTAGGTCAGGAGAAAGAACACTGGTGTTTGAGTCAGGCAGGCAGTAGAGCAAGATTGGAGGCTTCAAAGTCCTTGACTGGCAGAGTTAAGGTCAGAAGAATCTAGCACTGCTGGGGAGCTGAGGGCAGCTGGGTATACTGAGTTGGTGAGATGGATCGAAGCCTTGATCTGCAAGCATTCCTGCCCTTCCTTTCTCCCCCTATGTCTCCCCCTTAGCTCTTGTGCACACTTCCTGCCTCAGTGACTTTGAACTTGGCCATGTGACCCGTATTGGCTAATGGAATGCAAGCAGACAGGATGGAAGCAGAGGCTTGAAATACACTTGCGTGGTTCTTCAGTCTTATGTTTCTTTCATTTCCAATGGAAGAATGTGCCCCATGTCACCACGGCTCCTTCAGCCTGGTCTCTAGATATGTTTTCAACAAGTTTAGCTTGAGATCCCTATTAGAGAGCAAAGCAGAGATTTAGAGTTCAGAGGGTGATCTGGGCTGGAAATATACAAGCAGTGATTGTAGATACATGGTTTCTAAAGTCTTGCGATAGACCAACTCACTTAGGTGTGAGTAGGGATGGAAAAGAAGTCCACTGATGGAGTCTTGGTTTCTACCAGTATTTAGAACTCAGAGAGAGGAGAGGGAATCAGCAAGGACTCAAGAGAGCAGCCAGAGGGCAGGCAGATAATCAGGCCAGTCATAGCTCCCAGGAGCCACGTGGAAAGAGGGCTCAGATCTGAAGAAAGGGTCAACACTACTGACAGGTCAGCAAGATAAAATGGAAAACTGACCTCAGGGATTAGTGACAGAAAAGTCACCAGTGTCTTTGATGAGAAGATATACTGCGGAGTATTGGGACAACTACATCAACAGGGAGAATTAGAAGAAAGTAAAAGGAAAGACATTTGCAAATGTTGACAACTCTTACCAAAGCTTTGCTCAGAAATGAAGGAGAGAAATGGGGCTACAGTCAAAGAAGTGGCATTAAGAGATTTTTGAAAAGATGGGATAAAATGAATAAGTTGAATGCTAATGGGAAAGATCCAGGAAAGAGAGGAACATGAGGGTGCAGTAGGGCTGGGGAAGCCATAGGAGAGGGTTCATCTATTGCAGCAGGCTGAGCACACAGGCTCACATGTGGGTAGGTAGGTGGATTGGTTGGGGAAATTTGCAGGCGTTCTTGTCCAGTTGCACCAGTTTTCTTAATGAGACAGGAAGCCAGATCATCAACAGAGTAAGCATGTGGGAGGTGAAGAAGAAAGTATGAGAGTCACCCAGGGGACTGAAGAATGAATATGGGCCAAGAATGCATAACTCATCTGCTGGCCAGCAGTGATTATTCTGAGTGCTTTGTACCTGCTCTCTAACAGCCCTAGGAAGCAGGTTTTATTATTTGCTTCATTTGCAAATGAGAAAATTGAACCACAGAGTGGTCAAGAACTGGTTCCAAAGTCACACAGCAAGGAACTTGATAAAGCTAAGACTTGAACATAGGCAGTCTGGTTCCAGGGCCCAAATGCCTAACCACTAGGTTAGACTGACCCAGTTAAATACATGAAAGCCTGTCACAGAACTAAATAGAATAAGGATAGAAATAGTGTTTGTGGTATAACCACTGTGTGTCAAGGTCTGTATTAGACGTCTTTGCAAAATTTCTATACAGCCACAGCTACCTCATTTTTTTTTCTAATGACAGTGAGGTTCAGAAAGATTCAATTGCTTGTTAGAAGTTGTAGAGCTAGAAAGTAGAAAAACTGAGTTTTGAATCCATGTTGGTCTGATTCTAAAACACACACCCTGGATTCAATGCCAAATAATCAAGATGATATTCGAGGGGTCTACCTGCCGAAATTGACTTATTGACTCAATACACCAAACCCTTCCTACATCAGGCTGGTAGAAACCTTTACCTTGTGCAGGCAGAGAGACGACTACATGGTCCTTACACGAGAAGGATTTTAAAGAAGGTAACTTTGGCAGAATGCTGGCTGTCTACAGGCTATCTGGGGATGCTTGATCCTTTAGGTGAGGAGAACACAGAGTAGAAGAATATGGTGAAGGATCTTGGGGTTTTGCTTTTCCTTTAAGTAAAACTGTAGCCCTATGTCACAGATGCATTCGTTCCAGCTTGACAAGCATTTCCCCAAATGATTTTCTCAAGAAAGTGTGCTGCTCCTGCATCCTCCACACTGAGCAGCACCCACTTCCTCAAATGCAAGGAAGCAGACAGTTAAAAAAAAAAAAGCTGAGAGGAGCGGTTGTTTATTACAACTTTGCCTCAGTGAGGCCTGAGATTCTTTCGAACAGGATCTCTGCTTCCCACAACTCAGAGCAAAGTGTCACCTGGGATATTTCCGCTAAAACTGAAAGAAGGAAAGCAGGTATCAGTCCCTGGAAGACTGTGGGTGGGGGACGAGGGGAGTTTGGGTGCCATCTCCAACTGACAGATGGATGGACCTTGCATCTGAGAGAAAGGAGGAGACACGTTGCAGATCAACTTCAAACCTAACCCCGGCTTGTGAAGCGAACATTAAGGGGAAAAGACAAGGCAGAGGACGAGATCGAAAAGTCCAGAAGAGCACCAACTGGGACAGACTGGCTGCTTCACCAGCTACTCACCCAAACCGAAAGCAAAATGTCCCTCAAGCTGCCAAGGAACTGGGATTTCAACCTAAAAATGGAGGCTGCAAAAATAGGTATGGCCCACGTGTCTTTTCATTGCCGCTGTGGTTCTTGTACTTGAACGCCCCCCCCATTTGCATGTTGGTTTGCTGGGAGCAAAGTCTACTTAAACATGGATCTTGCAGCAAATTTGAGTTTGGGGGCAGGAAATTTGCATTCAAATTAATATGCTGACACCAAGTTCCACCAAAATGTGGGGTGGGGAGGGGGAGTCTTCTTTCTTCTGGAAATCGTGGAGAAATGGCACTCCTTGGTGTATGAGATTGGGGTTCTTTGGTTGGTGGTGGGCTCCAGATCACACACTAAACTGAGTTTTCCTCTGTATATCACGGAAGAGCCATCTCCCTCTGGTTTGAAAACTCATCCACATTTTGAATGGCTTTTAGCAGGAGTTGGAAGGCTAGAGTCTTCTGAAAGCCTCCATCAGTGAGTAAGCTCAACAGTATCCTATTTTGTAAGCCCAGGGGGGCACTGTGGGGCTACCTGTAGCAAAAAGTAGACAGAGAGGACAAGACAGAGACATTTGAAGGTCTCTAAAGGAACAGAATGGAAGGGAACTCAGAAAAGTTGAAACAGACACATGTTTTTAATTAGTTATCTTAAGGGATAATTCTGAGATAATCCGACCTTTAGTTCACACCTTTCCCTCTATCGATGATGATACATTAATCTTCATCTTTTATTTAATTGTTATCACGATAGTCTTTATGTAAATGTATTATATGATTAAACTGATCACAGTAATTCAGGGTTGCATTTAGTGAAGCCTTTATATCTATACACATATTCCAAATAGTGAGATAATGTCCCTAATATTGGACATAGAGAAATGTTAAGGTGTTTGTAACAGCTTGAAAGTCTTGCTTGGAGCAAGTTTAGGTTTAGTAGCATGCAGTTGGCATGCTACTAAAATAAGTGTTCTATTGAAAAGTCACTAGTGGGGAGTGACTGAGAAAGGGTTCGAAAGAAAACTGAGTACTCAGAGAAACCACTTTTCTTGGTAATTAGGGAGGACTGGCGCTCTCTAATCAAGTGGGCATCATCTTCTGCTGAAGTCATTTCAGAGAATAGGAATAGGTACTGTTTGTATCTCTTACATAAGCAAGAGCTCTTTCTCCTGTTGAAGTAAATATACTTGGCCAATGCTCACTCTATATGTCATAAAAATTCATTTTCAAGGTAGAACTCCAATAGCTCTGTTCCTTTGGAAATGTCCTGCTTCTCCTTACATAAGGTCATTCTGCTCTCTCACTATCTGTGTTTGAGCAGGTATTGGGGTTTTACTCTCCGTTTAAAAATGGAAAACTTGAGAAAATTCCTAGGTAAGTGATTTTTTCCCCCCAGGAATATAGAAAATTACCACATTAGATTCTCAAGCCTAAGATTAGTCTGTGTGGATTTCATGATTTCTACCAGCATTTCTTAAAGTGGGGTTCCATGGATACCCTTCTTCTCAGTCCTCTCAAGTGCTGGCTAACAATTATAAACTCCTGGGCCCTCATCCTGATGCATGAAGTCAGAATCTCTGCAGGGAGGCTCAGGAGTTGGCATTTTAACAAGAACTCATCAGATGATGAACTGCTGCAGGTGCGGTGGTTCAAGTGTACTAGCCTTGGGGAGTTATCATTCAGTTAGCAGAGTGCCTAGTACCTGGACTATCTGGCCACACAAGAAATATTTGTTGAATGAATAAAGTTGGACTACCAGATGATATTACTTAGTATTTTTCTTAATGAAAAAAAGTAATGATAATGAAATTTAGAGGAGCCTTTAACTTTATCCATGGCGTCAACAAGTTTGTTGCCCCGAGGGACTGGACTGCTGTGCACTGCATTTCACCAATGTGGTGGTATTAACTAGAATCTAGATCATGAGCTGAATTCTCAGAAAGAAGAGAGTCCATGACTCAATTACAGGACCCTGGGCTCCTCTTCAGCATCCTGTGTCCAGGTGCAACAGTAGGAACTAGCTTAATAGTTAAAGAAGCCACCTCCATTAGGAGGACCTGTGGAATTGGGAGTCATGTCAGGGAAGCCAATGATCTTTCATTTTTCCAGTCTGGGTAATAAGGAGTAGATCACGGTTTCTCGGCCTGGTCACTGTTGACATTTTTGGCTGGGTAATTCATTATGGTAGGGACTCTCCTGTGCATTATAAGATATTTAGCAGTGTCCCTGGCCTCTGCCCACTAGGTGGTAGCACCTCTCTATCACCAACCATTGTGTCAACTGGAAAATGTCTCTAGACATTGTTAAATATATCCTGAGGCATGGAGTGGGGGTGATAGTGTCCCTAGAGGATCACAAAAAGGGGTGATTATAAGGTCATTTGAAATTGGAACCTACAAATCACCTCATGATACACTCTCTAGCTTGATTTTTAGGAAGTTTTTATTAAAATACGACTTCAGGAGGATAGACAGTAGCTCAGAAAGATCACCAGGATGGACACATGCTGGGGAAATAACAAGACACTGACCCACTGTGTTGCCCAAGAAAGGGCCCTGTCTTCTCTTGAGTTTCCAGTTCCCCTTAACCCTGAGTGCTGATCCAGGGCCGGAGTGAAAGCAAAAGTGTCTGAGAGTGGGGGAGACTCTGTGCTGCACTCCATCTCGGAGAGCTGAAGACCCTTGGATGGCAGGATGGCCCTAGAGACCACCATGATGGATCTTGGTGCAGTTATGAGAGCACATGACACAGGCCATGTGTCCTATGGATCCTGATAGGAAAGAGGGGTTGAAAGGAAGAGGGAGATGCAGAACCAACCATCTTGACTTGAGGGCCTAGGAGCACATGTTTCTTCCTTTGATCCTTTACCATTTTCAATTTTAGTCCAGAAATTAGAACCAAATTAGAACCTTCCACTGTGTTCACTCGGTTACTCAGATACACATTTGTGTCTTTCCAGCGGAATTGTTGTCCCTGGAAAGTAGGATCTGGCACATTTAGTGTCTTGCAATGTAGATGCCACATGGAGAGGGTATCAACCATCCAAGGAAAGTCCCCTCTGCTTTGTGGTTTGGGAGTTTTAGTTGAAAGATTACTGGGTGAATCTCAAGGCCACCCGTACTGAACTACTGCAAACACATCTTATTATTATTTTTTCTCAGATTCCCTAAGCCAAAATAGGAGAAAATGGAGCCAAGTAGGTAGATGATCCTAAGATACACAATGAAAGTGACTATGGAGGTGGCTGTGTTTAACTTTTTCCTCCTGAAATTTAATATAGAAAAAAAGAAAAGCTATTCAAAAACAGAAATTTATTCATTGTAGTCTCTAAGTAATGGAGTGAATAAAACCAATAATGGGTCCCCCCGACACACTTGATTTTCCATTTTCTATAAGCCTAATCATTATTTATTTGACGTAGTTTCTATTTTTGCCCTTTAAAAAATCAGAGTGAGGGGCTGGGGATGTGGCTCAAGCGGTAGTGCGCTCGCCTGGCATGCGTGCGGCCCGGGTTCGATCCTCAGCACCACATACAAACAAAGATGTTGTGTCTGCCGAAAACTAAGATATATATATATATAAATTCTCTCTCTCTCTCTCTCTCAAAAAAAACATCAGAGTGAAAGTAATAAAAATATTTGGTACTTAAAACTATCATAACTCAATTTATAAAACCATAAGACTTTATGTAATAAAGATTATTATTCTTGTTAAAAGAAGTCAGATTTGAAAGTATAGTTTTAGATAGATTCATATATAAATACATAGAGATAGATTTGAATATATAAAGAAGTCTTGGGAAATATTTAAAAATAGGTAAATAACATGAATAGGCATTTCACAGAATAGAAAATAACACTTGGCCAATAAAAATGAAAAGATACTTAATATCAATAACCAGGGAATGCACATTAAAAGCAAAATTACATACTTGTTCTCACCCACCAAATTGACTAAAATGACTGCTCATACAAATGTTGTCCCCCGAGTGGAGCAGCAGGATCTCTCAAGGCTGAGGATACAACCATATTTAAAAACAGTTTGGCACGGCTCACGCACAAATCCTACAAAGCAGCATTTTTCTCCTGAGACTATTCCGTAGAGAAGCTCTGTGCATGGGAACCACAATAAATGTGTAGATATTTTATAGCAATATTGCATGTAATAATGGAGACAGGAAACACTCCAATGATCATCAATAATAGGAGGGGCTAGGGACATAGCTTAGTGGTAGAGCACTTACCTTGCATGTGTAAGCCCTGGGTTCAAATCCCCAGTACTGCAACACACATGCATGCACACACACACATACACACAGACACACACACACACACACAAAATGGGAAAGTGACTGTAGCATCTTTTTAAGATGGAATACTGCACAAAAGCAAAGTGCAATTAATTGTAGCTATGCACTTGTATGAAATTGAATAGCAAAATCTTAATATTAGGCAAAAAAGGAAGTCATGGAAGAATAGAATGGAATTCTGTTTACCTCCCTATCTTCAGTAGTACATGAGAGTTTATATTACTGTAAGCCAAATGAACAAAGAAACTCACATGTAAGTGAACACTCAAAAATCTATAAAGATTTATAACCTTTGTTAATAGCAGTGAGCAATAGGTAAAAATTTTATGGGTGAGATATACTCATCCACATATTTTTTTTACTTTACAAGTTCTTTCCAGGTTTTCTATAACAAACAAATATGAGCTGCATTATTAAAAATACAGAAAGCTAAAGCATATTGCCCACGGCTCATCCAGGCTCATATTGGCCTATGTTGTTACAGAGGGCACATACTCTGTGGAAATTCAGCAGCCAGTTCCAAAGCCCTGGTCTAGCTGAAGAGATTCCACTAAGAGAGGGCCATACATGTTTTTTTCTAGACTTTCTGGACTCCTAGTCTCATGAGACAAAGGCCTTTTTCAATGAGCTACATGGTTCCACAGAGACCAGGTCAGTCTGCTTAAGCATATTTTGTGCCTTACCTGAACTCTAAAATGCTGATTCCTCAGCTGGGAATCCTAAAATCATGCAGTCTGTGATGAGCTGATCTTGTACACTTGGGGAGTTCAGTTTTGGTGAAAGAATTCTTTATGATTCATTATCAAACTCAACATGAACTAATCCAGACCAGCCTGGATTCTGGACCTGGTGTAATGTGTTTGATATGGCTGATGTCACTGCATTTCCTGGTTCACTCCCAGGCCCTGATGGTTAAAGATCCCCTCACATGAAGGCTCCTTAATAAGAGCACGCCTTCCTTAAACAATGAACATGGACACAAAGGTGCTTTTTTCCAGTGCCCACACCTGTCTTTTTGCAGAGGTTACACCATTCTTCTTCATTTTAAAAATTTATTTATTTACTTTAGTTGTAGTTGGACACAATGCCTTTATTTTATTTACTTTTATGTGATGCTGAGGATCAAACCCAGTGCCTCGCACATGCTAGGAAAGCGCTCTACCGCTGAGCCACAACCCCAGCCGATGAGCTGATCTTGCACACTTGGGAGCTCAGTTTTTTATTGTTTGTTTGAGTAAAAATGTTATTGACTTACCTTTAGTCATAAATTAAATTCTTTTCATGAGAGACATGCTTCTTGCTGTCCAGGCCAAGAAACTTCTGGCTACCTGGGGAAAAGGGGTGGGTGTCATCTCTGTGCCTCCTGTAGCAGAATGAGGAGCAACCTGAGTGGTGAAGGATAGACAAAACTTGTTTTATAGTCACTTTTGCACAAAGTCCTGCCTGCAGACACAAGCATGGCTGACTTATGACTCTCTCTGTTAGATTGGGAGCCAAGTGCACTTGGATGGTCAGAATCAAGAGCTCAGGGGCTCTTGATGCATGTGTCTCTGACCCTGGTGTGGGTATGCATATCCACATGCTACAGGAGCAGTGGTACTGTGTTCCTCTGTCTCATAAATCTAAGTGTATAAAGCACTTTCACGCATGCCATGGGGGAGCTCAATGGAGACTCCCCACAGCTGGAGGGTAGTCCTTGAGTAAGGAGTGCTCACTTTGTGGGTATCAGAAAAATCCTGGGACCTATGGAGAGAATGAGGTTGGTGATGATGGTCCTTTCATATTCAAGGCAGCTTGAAATAAAATAATCTCACAGAAGACAGCATCATGGTTGAATATTTAGGGAAGCTGAGATAGAAGATGTGGGAGGGAGGGTGTAAAGAGCAATAGAGACCAAATGGTGCCCTGCAAGAGTGGGGAGCCATGGGGAGAGCCACAGAGAATGGGAGATTTGGAGGGATGCCATCACACACTATGTGATGTGATGGGATGACATGGGAAATTTTCAGAATCCCCATAAAGAACTAAGATATGAAAGTTACAAAGAGAGAAAAAGAATTTACAGTTCTTGCCTCAGCCTTTTTTCTTGGAAAGCTTTCTTAAAAAACTAAAAACTGATTTCCAGAAAAATAATGGTAGCCATAATTGAGGCTGCAGTGTCAAGATTGTCCTGCTCACCACACCTGCAGAGCTCACAAGTTAAGTGGAGGCACAAACAAGGAAATTATCCCGGACAGTAAGGAAAGTCCTGTGATGAGAACACCTCTGGGAGCCACTAGGGGGCGCCAGTGAGCGGGAAATCTGGTCCCACCACACCTCTCCCCAGTGCCACCAATCCTTTACGATATAGACCAGCATATTCTTCAGTGAGTCCCAAACTGATTTTTCTGTGCATAGTCTTTATCACCCAGTTGGCACCCACGCTTTGGTCACACTGAGCACATCCTATCTATCTGAAGTCCCTAAGTTTGCTAACCACTGGAAAGAGAGTATAATAATACTCTTCCAAACCACTGACACAGTGATGTCTGCAGCTTAGAAGACCATGGACTGCCTCTGGGGTGAGATCCGTGAATGCTTTTGAACTTGCATCATACAAGTTGAGCCTACCAACTAACTGACGTTTATTTTTTAATCAAAATAATTTGTTCTTCGTAAAATATGTAACACCACCATTCTATGCCTCATGGGAGAGAATAACCTCAAATTGCCTCAAAAAAAAAGTGGCATCATTGTATAAGCGCTGAACCATCTTTTCGATATTCTTGATAGGAATGGCAGAAGCCAGGAGGGCTTGTGGTGTAGAACAGGGAGGAACAGTTTACCAGCTTGGGCCCAGATCACCAATTGAAAGCGAATGTGGGACAAATCGCTTAACTTCTACAATTAAGGTTAATAACACGTATGGTGAGAGGAAGAAAAGATTTCATGCACATAAGGCATATGAGGTGCTCAGCAAGCATCTGCTTCTTTTCTTTATAGAAAATCTCATTTCCAACCTCGGATCATACCTGCAGCTGTGCTTGGATACCCTTATCTTAGTGGCCTCACAGGAGAGAGCTCCCTGGGTTGTGTTTTAATGTCACACCTTCAGTTTTTATCTTTACTGAAAGTCATGATTTCATGAAAGTTGCTCCTAATTGTGTTGGAAAAAATGAAAACCAGGACTGGATCATGCCAGGAACTCCTATGCATAACTCTGTGGGAGAAAGTTATTTGAGAATTCAGAGCCCCCCCAAAAAACTTCACCTCCTCTGAGGGACTGCTGGGCTTCCTCTTGTCTGACAAGGCAGTGCATCTCACTGGCTCTCCATCTTTATCGTGACTGCTGGGAAGCGGAGCTAAATTTGAAGCTTAGGCACAGTGACTTCCACCCATTTGATTTACATACTTACTGTCTTTGTCTTTTTCTCATTGAAAATTATTTTCTCTGTGAATATGAAAACCCCATCGTCTCTTTTAAGAATAGGGTATTTGTATGCAATATATCAACAAACAACTCCTCAGACATCCTGCAGGGAGATTTCATATTTAGTAGAAACTGAGTGTTATGATTTTTCTCAGAAGGGTTTGAACAACATCAAAATGCTGAGGGTCATTGACTTTAGTTCAAAAAAGAAAACCCAATTCTATGATCACTCATATTCTTTCTTTGGAGTTATATAAAATTGTGGTGTTTTCAGTACATCCAGGCCAGTCACTTCATTCATTAATTTATTCATTCATTCATAAAACATTGATTTGCTCACCTCTATGTAATGGGCAGTTGTTAAGGAGCATTCCCCTGCTGTGTCACTCAGGTTGAGCGTCCTCCCTCATGCACACCTTTCTAGAGAAAGTCTTTCTCAACTTTGCTACCACAACACACTCTCCATAAGCTCTGAGATCTCTATCACCAAGACTGTGACCAACTCAGGTGACAGCTGCTTCACTCTTTCCCTCTCCATGCCACTCATCTGTCCCCAATGGGCACACAGCCTGGATGAGGCTGGGACACTGTACTGCTGGCATCTGGCCCATGGCGCCTCAGCCATTTGTGTGCTTCCTTGTTGGTTTGGAGTTTCAGAGTGAAAGAGGAAGCTCTATAGCATAGAGTTCCTGAGTCTGATGTAGAATGATTTTCATATTTTAAAGTAGTTTCATAATGTTTCCTAAAAGGAATTTGCTGCCCAAGACTAACATAACTATAATGGAAGACGCCAGCAACAGTACAGTGGTTGGGAAGCTGGCTTTGGAGTCAGGTTGTCCAAATTTGAATCCCAGGATCACAATCGCTAGCTATGTGACCTTGGCCTTCAGCTTCTTCCACTGTTAAATGGGTGCGATCATAGTGCTAACCCATACAGTTAGGGTGCAGATTGAAGAAGACAATTTATGTCAAACTCTTGGTGTAACAGCTGGTATATAGCAAGTACCCATAAACATTAGCTGTCATTATGGCCACCATCATGGGCATAACTACAATTAGGTCTGACATCAATCAACCCCTTAGGATCAAGTCATTGGTGAAAGCCAAAGCCAACTGGGATAGGATTTTTTGTTTGTTTTGGTTCTTTCTTTCTTCTTTCCTCTTGGTCAAGTTGAGTTTGTCTTTCTTTTCTTTAGACATATGATGTTATAATATTGGCCTACTTTCCTGCCCAATTTCCATCCCTGACCCACAAACATAGCTGGTCTGTCGTTGACAGGTTGTATTTTGTTTCTTACTCTTTATTCCTCCAAATTCCACACGTTCAGTTTTTCCTTAATTCACGTGAATCTGATCAATTGTGTTGGTTTTCTTCTCTTTTTGTTTTGTGGGCTTATTGTTGCCAGTTCTTTCCCAAATCAGCAAGATGTCTGAGTTGTGATTTTTCTAAAAGTATAGGGATAGCCCCAGGTGAGTTTCCTGAAGCACCACTGTCCCTGTGCTGCTGTGACAGGTGTTATGTCCTCATTTCCTTTCATCAGGTGGGAAAACAGTTGTGCACTGCCTGGAAGACCCTCCTCCATGAGTTAGGAGCCACCTCCTCCAGAGCTGTTACCGTCTCCTAGTGTCACAGGTACTTGTGGCCACTGAAGAGAGGTTGAAAATTGCTAGTTTGGGTCTCCTTAAGGCTCCGTGGTTAGCTGTTTGTGATCACTTACATGGGGATTAGAGGAACAGCACAATGTTTTTTTTTTTGTTTGTTTGTTTCCTACTTGCTCTAAGAATCCTGCACCTGGCTTGCTCTTCATTTTCAGATTGTTATTTTTAAATATAATTGTGAGGGTAGAGGACATTTGAAAGGAGGTTCCCATCTTTCTTGTCCTCAATTCTTCTGTGAAGCCCCAAGGGTTCCTGTGAGTACATCCTTCCCCTCTCAGGATTGCTCTAGGTTTTATTCCATGCACCTTGTCACTTAAAACCTAGAAGTCCCCTTTGCTGGTGCAAGAGGCATCTTATCCTGCACACAACCCAGAGTTAGGCTGATGACAGATACACAGTTGTCTCCTCTGGTCCCTTCTCAGCACGGGTCCTCTGCTCTTTCCTGAATCCCAGCTGTCTTATCCTCCCTTTTGGCACTGGTCTTCTCCTTCTGAGCACTGCAAGTTTTCCCTCCCCACCAGGGTGACCAGCTGTCTTCCTTTGCCTGTTAATGTAGAGAGTTCAAGGACATGGGACTCTCAGTATAAAAACTAGTCATCTCAGAATCAGCTCTCTAGACCTGAGAATATCAGGTATTTTGAGAAAACAATTGCCATGATTTTGATAGGCCCTCTGTATGTTTCTTGAGCTGAATTTCCCATGAGGTCACCCCATTTTGGGTAAAAATGAAGTCAGGGAAAAACATCTTTAAAACAGGAACAGTTGTTCTTTCTAGTACCCATAGAATGTTATATTCTGTTCAACCCACTTGAAACTGTCATGCTAGCTTCCTCCATCTATTTTTAACAAATCTTTTATTCTTGCTCACACTGGAAGCTACACCTATCAGTATCTTTCAGGGTTCTTCTTTCCAGAATCACACAAAAATTCCTGCCCTTATAAATCTTCCATCTAGCTCCCTGGTTTGTCATTCTACTTCCTGGGGTTCTTTTTTTTTTTTTTTTTTTTTTTTTTGCTTTGGTCCCAAAGCTTATATTTATTCTTTTTTTTTAAATTTTTTATTGTTGGCTGTTCAAAACATTACATAATTCTTGATATATCGTATTTCACACTTTGATTCAAGTGGGTTATGAGCTCCCATTTTTACCCCAAATACAGATTGCAGAATCACATCAGTTACACATCCATTGATTTACATATTGCCATACTAGTGTCTGTTGTGTTCTGCTGCCTTTCCTATCCTCTACTACCTGGGGTTCTTTTTCTACTCTATTCTTCCTTCCCCGTCACTGTGGCCTCCACCCTCCCAAGTAGGATTGGTCCCTCCTCCTGTGAAACTGCACCTCAGTGCTCATTGTTTTCCGTTCTGGCTGACACATATTTGTTGGATACCTATTGTGTGCCAGACCTTGTGCTAGATTAACACTCGATAGTCTCACTAGACAGACTGAGGGGGAAACAGGGCTGTCCCACTAAAGAGAACCAGACACCACAAGCATAATCATCATTGTGACGTTTAAAGAGCTGACACAGAATTTGATATGTAACTACTGTAGGTTTTTTTTATTCCCGCCCCCCCCAGCCACATCCCCTAAAAAATCTACGAGGGGTAAGTTTTTACATGCTAATTGAAATCCATATGTTTCTTCCAAAAAAGAAATAGTTTCCAGTCCCAGATTGCTATTTTGACTTAGCGCCAGGAGAGGGCGCCTGCAGATAACACACTGTAGTCGCATTTCTATCCATAAACTTTTATCTATTTGCCTTATTTCTCTCCAGAAAGTCCTGAATTGAACCAGTTCTCTGGTCAACTCAGAATTATCCCCATACCTCACCTAAAATGTTTATATGTCACTATAATCAGGGGCTTCCCTCTACCCACACCTTTGCCTCTAATCACCCTTAGACATGGACGACACAGGCTCTACCTGGAGACTCCTGTTTTAGAACGTCCTGCTCTAGCCTTGCTCTAGCTGTTTGCCTCCCTGCAGGGGAAAGGAGGCAAGCCAAGGGACATGCCCACCCAGACCTGGGGCCCAGCCTGCCTTCTGGACCACATGGGATTGTGCAATTCCCCCCACAGACGGCCAGGAGCTACAAGTGTGTTACTGGGATGGTTGTCCCATGGATGGTGGATTGCAGGGAGTGGCAGAGCAGTTTGACTTTGGGGCTGAAGTGTCCATGTGAATGTGTGTGGGGTCCTTTCTATGCGAAATGGAGCTGGGGGTGGGAAGAGCCTGGGTTTTAAGGCAGGGACCTCCCTTTGTATTCTTGCCATAGGCTCCCAAATGTCAGTGCTGGACCTGGTCCCCTCTCCCTCTGCTGTCAGCCTCATTAAGCATTGCTGCATGCCACCCCCCAGGGAGTGCTAATCAAAGCCACTAGTCATCCATACCTCGCCAAGCCAAGGGGGAGTCCTCCATCCTCCTCTTACTTAATTATCCTGCAACATTTAATGCAGTCAGCTGTTTTCTCCTTAGCGTAGTTTATTTCAAGGCTTCCTTGATGCACCCCACTATCTCCCACCTTGGCTTTATTACCTGAACTTGCTGGTCACTTTCTGAGTTAGTTTTAATGGAATGTCCTTCTGAACCCAGACCTCTTAACATTGAGGTGTCCCAGGCAGCGCTGTCTACATCACTTGTGGGGTTAGTGCAAAATGAAAATGTGGAGTCTCTGTTCAAAAGGCATTAAGGATTCCAAGATGGTGGCAGCTGCGCCTTAAACCAAGTACAGGGACTTCCTAAGTGCAAGACCCTTTGAAACTGGGCAGGCTACATGTCCATAAAGCTCGTCCTAATCCATAGGCTCACTCCTCTCATCTTCTCTTTTTTTTAATCCAACCTCCTTACTTAGGTGATCTCAACCCTTCCGATGGCTTTGAACTCCATCCATACTTCACCCATACTTTTGTCACCAGCCCTCACCTCTCTTCTAGGTTCTGGGCAGCTCCTCATTCCCACTTGGATGCTTCATGGGATGCTCTCTCCCAGGTTGGCCAACACAGGATTCTGCATTCTCTCTTCCAGCCCAGCTTACCTAATTGGTATGAGCTCCTGCTATTCATCAGCTTGCTTAAGCTAAAAACCTAGAGTCAACTTCTGCTCACCTTTTTCCTTCCCACCCCACTGGAAAAAACACTTTGGGATTCATCACCAGTCCATGTCTCCAATTTGATCCACTCCATTGTCTCTGGTGTTATAAATCCCATGACTTCTCACAGTCTTTTGTTCACTAACCTTCCTGCCCTCCCCTATTCTTGTTCTGTACTATATATTCTCCATACCATGGCCAGATTCAATGGCTTTTAAAAGTAGAAATCAAATGATGTCTTCAAACCATCAGAGATCTTAAAGTGAAATTTAAACTCGGGATCCCCCACCTGTGGGCCAGGCCCCTGACCTGTCCCCAGACCCATGTGCTATTCCTCTGCCGCTCTGACACTACACTGGACACACCAACCTTCCATTTCTGGAAATGGTGCTTGTGGCTATCTCAAGACCTGTCTACTGTGCTCCCTGAAACGCCCTTTCCCAGATCTTACCATGGCCTTCCTCCACTTTAGTTCACTTTCCCTCCAGAGAGGTCTTTCCTGACCACAGGATCTAGCAGAACTGCAATCCTTCTTCTGTCTCTTTATTCCATCGTCTTACTTTGTTTCCTCCGTAATGCTGCTGAGAAATGACCTCATTTGTTTTCATGTCTTTGCATGCAACAGTAGTCTCCTTGAAGTCAGGACTTTTTCTCTCTTGTTCACTTTTAGATTAGGCAAAGAACAAGAGCAGTGCCTGTCATACAGCAGGCAAAAAGATTTTAGTGGAATTGCTTAGGTCTGGTCTCTGCCCTGCCAACTCTCCTCCACCCCAGTGAAATTAAAATAAGACAAAAGCATGCTTTTTAAAAAACATTATTTACATATTTTCTGTCCTGATTAATGACTGAGCAGTGGTTTAGTAGAGAGAGATGATGATGACTTTCTCATGGAAGGGAAGTAGGTAGGACTTTCGGTTTCTGAAGCTAAGTTAGAAGAGCACATGGGTGACTGACCTGTTCCCGAGGGAGGTCGGGTCTCAGTCATGGGATTTATACTGCTGAATAGGGTCACAAAGGGGTGGTTCTTGCTTCTACAATCAGAAGTCTTCCTGATGACTAAGGCTAATGTCTGGGCAAAGATTTCCCCAGTTTCTGACTCAGGGAACTCGGGGTGGCGGTTCTTGCTCACCCACCTCCCCTCCACCTCTTCTCTCTGAGTGGACATTCGTTCTTTTTACCCTTCAGGCAGCAAACAACATAGGCAACTTGAAAGCTTTTTCATATTGAGGGCTACAGGGAAAAAATGAGCACTTTAATTTTGTTTTTTTTTTCTTCCTTAGAGAAAAATACAATTCATATTTTACTAGTGAGCATGAGAAAAATAACTACTCAGGAAATACAGACCTGGAGCTCCATATCAGTTTTGTAGTATGGTCAGTTAGCTGAGATGAGGGGGTGAGGGTAAGTGAGGGTGACCCCACTGATTGGGAGGGGGCAGGAATTTACTGTCCTTTCAGTCCCTTCACTTTGTCCTTATATCATACAGGGAAGGCAAAACTACCCTTTCCCCTGCCATCTATAAGGAGGCGACCTCGGGACTGCCAGGAATAAGCAAGATTTATAATGAGCAAGAAAATCAGTTATGCAAATCGTGGAATATAAGTTGTGGCTCCATTTGTTTTATAGCGATTGTCTCTGGTGTTATAAATTCTGTGCAAACTTCTTCTTCAATACAGAAATGAAAAAGAAATACTATGAATTTCATTTCAAGGAGAGACCTGCTATTCCTTTTTCTAAGTTACCTGGAACCCATAGCCATTTATTGAGTACGCTTCTGAGGGTAGGTGGCATGATTACCCCTTGACAAGCCAATGTAATAGGTTTCTTTGTGGCTGTTTTCCAAACTCCACCTTTCTGAGGGTTCCCAGCCCAGTTTGTGTGGATGGCCACAAGCTTGAACTTGATTGACAATCCTGTCCCTACGACATGGCTGACTGGAATAGGGTGAACAACTGACTTGACCTGAGTTTACCTCTTTTCTTTGGTCTGAGGTTCCCAGAGAATAGACATTTGGAACTGAATCCTGTAAATCAGAGGGTGTTAAGAAAAAGGCCCTTGAGCTCTTCTGAGGACTCAAAAATCTGAAAAATATGCCTCGATTTCTACTCTTGTTGAGCCATGATTTTTCCTCAAATTTTTATTTTGTGAAAGAATATGCTATCCTTGAAAAATTGTGCCTACATATACACTATTTATACATTGAGATTTCTTTCCAGTGTTTTGACATGTTGGGGCCAGATAATTCTGTTATTGGGATCATCCTGTGCATTATAGGATATTAGCGGTGTCCCTGACTTTACCCACCTAATGCCGACAGCAGCCTTCTCAGTTGTGACAACCAAAAAATATCTCCAGACATTGCCAAATGTCCATGGCCAGGTGGGGAAGGGTGTATAAACCACCCTCAGTTGAGAACCATTATCTATCTATGTTTCTATCTAGATTAAACCAATTTGATTGAGTACATTTCCTGTTTTTTAAGACAATGAGAAAATAAAGGCTTGGAGAGAGTATGTAAAGTGCCCAATATGAACACAGCAAGGTGTGACAGCACCAAGACTAGATGTCAGATCTTTTTGACACCAAAGAACTTTCTACTTCTCTCCCCAAGAGAACTCCTTTGCAGTCTTTGACTACACCAACTTTCCCAACATGTCATTGTTCCTTATACTAAAATTCAGGGGTACTTGAATTAAGAGGTCATGTTTATGGAAGGAAACACCACTGGCTACATTCCTTTGTTTCTGCATAATCTCTAAAAATTAGAAATAACCCTGATACCTTTCAACTGATGAATATCAACATGGTTGGGATTCCAGAATACATAATGGGGGTGAGGATCATAGCCACACTCTCTCTTCAACAGGAAGTTGAAACACTGGGCTTGTTGCTAGGTGTAGCATTGCCATGGCTGTCCCTACCACCTGTCAACAGGACAAGCTAAATGAGGGGACACTGTTGGTCAATTCTGGTCACTTACTCCCAGATCAGTGGGGTAGATTTCCCCACATTTCAGTTTGGTAAGGTCACTCACTTCATCCAAGCCACTGGGAAATGGCCAATGTTACTTTTTTTTTTTTTTCATTTAGAACTTGTATTAGCTATGGAAACATTGAAAGGTCACAAGGAGGCTCGAGTGTCAATTCTGTGTAATAAACGTGCAAAACAAAAAAGTAAGAAGTTGAAAAAAATGTTTATTTTTAAATGGACGTTCAGTAAAATTTATTCATTTTGGTCTGCAGTTACGTGAGTTTTGACAAATCCAGAATCATATATCAGCTGCCGCAATCAAGATATAGAACAATTCCATTGCTGTAAAAAATTTCTATTATCTATTTCTAGCTAATTCTTCTTCCTCAGTTGTCACCTGAGACAATCAATCTTCTGTTCTTTCCCTATAGTTTTGCTCTTTCCAGAATTGACAGATAAACGGAACTGTACAGTATGCACTCTTTGGAGTCTGGTTTTTCAAATTTAGTATAATGCATTTGAGATTCATCCATGTTATTGCTTGTACAAACAGCATTGTCCTTTTCATTTCTGAATAATATTCTATTGTGTGGATATATCCATTTATCAGTTGAAATATATTGGGGTTATTTCTAATTACTAGAGATTATTAATAAACTGCTACAAATATCTGCTTACCGTTTTTATGTGAAAACAGTGTTTCATTCTCTTGGGTAAATATTGAGGAATGGTATCACTGGATTAGATGTGAGTATATGTTTAACTTTATAAGAAATTCCCAATTGTTTTCTAAAGTAACAGTACCATTTTATATTTGACAGTAACAGCCATGTATGAAAGTCCTCACCAGTCCTAGATATTGTTAATTTGCCTTTAAATTTTATTTTAGTCTTCTAATATGTTTGTAGTGTTATATCATTTACATTTCCCTACTGACTAATGATGGTTAGCATCTTATTATTTGGTAAAGTGTCCAATCAAATATTTTGCCCATTTAAAAAATTGGCCTGTTTTATTATCATTGTTGAGTTTTGATATTTCTTTTTTTAAAAATTTTATGTCTTTTATTTCTCCTAATTAGTTATACATGACAGCAGGATGCATTTTGATTCATGGTACACAAATGGAGCACAGCTTTTCATTTCTCTGGTTGTATACAATATAGAGTCACACCACTGTAATCATACATGTACCTCAGGTAATGATTTCTGTCTGATTCCACCATCTTTCCTGCCCCATGCCCTCTCTCCTTCCCATCCTGATATTTCTTTATATATTTTGAATATAGTTTTTTGTGTGACATGTGATTTGCAAATATTTTTTTCCCAATCTGTTACTCACTTTTCATTCTCTTTCACAGGGCACTTATAATTTGGATGAAATCTAATATCAAATTTTCCTTTTATAGATTGCGTTTTTAGGGTCAAGAATTGTTTTTAATAATCTCACCCTATTTGAAATTGAAATTCTGTGAATATCAGCCTTATGGACTCTGGGTCTTCCATTCAACTCCTCCCTACAGTGCCTTGTAGACATTTTCTTTCATTTTTTCCCATCTGCACTGCCTGTGAACACACCCACACATCGGCATTACAACATAGATTTCCTGTTTCACTCTGTATCCTTGGCCCTCCTTTTCCAGGCCTCCCAAAGATCATAAGATTCACATTTTCCAAAATATCTTTTATCACTCAGAGAAAAGTTCTGGAAGAATAGAATGGTCTGTGTATTTTTTTTTTTTTTAATATGGCCGACTACTCGGGAATATCATTTGCATCTTCTTTCTCAAAATTGTGCAATTTAATTTGAACCACATCCTGGAAATTCATCCTCCCAAACTGCATCCCTGGTATAACAAAACTCACATTGTATATCAATGAAGTTTAATGTTCAAGTCAATTATTTGTAGTAATTTATTGGTATTTTGGAATATCTGTTAAAAGGAACAGATGTTTTCAGAGTCTTTTATTTCATCTCAGTGCAGCTCCATCCTACATCTTTTCAGTCTGACTTTTAGTCAGCCAATTTCGCAGTTGATGCAATTTTAAAAAATGCAGAGAAAGAAAAAGGAAACAGAATAGTTTGGTTAAAAAGTTAAAAGAGGAAAAAATATAATTTTTCTACACACGAAACAAATCCTTTTTCTTCCATTTGTTAAATTTCACATTAAAATGTCTACCATTTCTTTCCTAAATGTACCTCATGCCAGTTTATATTTTATGTTTAATGAATATCTACTTCATGCATGCATTAAATTTAGTGAATTATTCCCTTAAAATGTAACCCATAAATGCATTGCTGTGAAGATGGTAGAATAGGAAGAAGCAGAATCTCTGTCCACTTACAGAATAATTACCCTTGTACAATCCATCTGATGTAACTATCTTGGAAGTCTGCTGTCTCATGGAGACTTGAATCTCACAAGGGAAGACTTGGATAGTAAATGTTGCTCTCTTTTGTTCAATTTCAGCTCTCAGCACACTGTTAGCTGCCTATCTTCCACCCCAGCCCTATGGCATGCAGCTATGCATGCATTCCTGCAAGCTGAGTACAAGCTATGCATGCAGCTTGTACTCAGCTTGCAGGAGCCAGCGTAGGTGGAATGAACCTGGTCTCCAAATAACAGGGATCTGTGCTCTGATCACTAATGGTTGCTTCTGATCAAACAGGTACAAAGAACTGGCCACCACTCTTCCTGCATCTCACCCCACTGTTGTGAGCTCTTGCTTCTCTGACTAAAATGAGCTTCAGAAGATTTAAAGACCCTGTGCTTTTTCCCCCCTCATTTCCTTCAATTTCCTCTTCATCCCCTTTGGAAGTCAGACATTGAAGAGTAGGACACTCAAAAGCAACTACATATACTAACGAAATTAGAAAGTCATTGAGCATGCCCAAACATAGCAGAAAAGAACTGAGATCTTAAACTTATGCTTCAGGCTGATCGTTAACACAGAGATACCCTCTACGGGTCATAACAAAGAACCAAAACAAAATGCCATCAAAATCTTGAGAAAGGGGGTAGATAACCTAGAATCACTGCATTAGATTCAAATGATTCAGTTTTCAACAAAAATAACAACAACAACAACAACAAAAATCACAAGACATACAAAGAAACAGAGAAGTATGGTCTATTCAAAGGGGAAAAATAAAAATAGAAACTGTTTTTGAGAAAGACCTGATGGCAAGTCTACTATGAAAGACTTTAAAACACAGGGCTTAAAGATACTCCAAGAACTAAAAGAAGATGTGGAGAAAGTTAAGAAAATGATTTATGAACAAATCGGAAATATCAATGAAAAGATTAAAAACCCTAAAAGGAAACTGAAAGAAATTCTGGAACTGAAAATTATTATGCTGAAATGAAAAGTTCACTAGAGAGAGTTTCAAAAACAGATGCAAACAGGAAGAAAAAAAGAATCAGCATACAGGAGGACAGGGTCATGGAAACTGTTGCATCAGAGGAACAAAAACAAGAGTAAAGAGAAGTGATCAAAAGATGGTGGAATGAGATGGACATCCTTACCCTAAGTACCTGTATGAAGACACGAATGGTGTGAATAGACTTTCTATACAACCAGAGATATGAAAAAATGTGCTCTATATGTGTAATATGAATTGCAATGCATTCTGCTGTTATATGTAACAAATTAGAATTTAAAAAAAAAAAAAGAAAAGTGATCAGAGCTAAGAAACATCTGGGACCAGCAAGCTGACCAATGGACTCATTTTGGAGGTCACAGAAGGAGAAGAGAGAAGCAGAAGAGGGAATATTTGAAGAAATAATAACTGAATAATCCCCCAAGTTGATGAAAAAGCATCAATATAAACATCCAAGAAGCTTAATGAACTCTAAGTCTGATGAACTCCAAGAGACCCACACAGAGGCACACAACTCAATCAAGCTGTCAATAAATAAATAAAGAGAATTTTGAAAGCAAACAGAGAGAAGTGACTCATCATACTCAAAGTATTTTCAATAAGATTTGAACAGATTTTGCATTAGAAATTTTGGAAGATAGAAGCTTCCAAAGAGCTAAAAGGGAGGGGGGAACCCTCTCAACCAAGAATCTTATATCCAGCAAAATTATTTGGATAGAGATAATTAAGTGATAGAAAAATTAAGATGTTTCCATTATAATGCAAAACGGAGGGAATGTGTTACCATTACACCTGCCCTGCAAAAATGACAACAAGAGTCTTCACAGGTTGAAATGAAAGGACACTGAAGAGTAATTCAAGTTACTGAACAGTAACACAAAGCTATCTGAAGTAGTAAGGACTTCAGGAAAGGTAAATACATATACAATTTGAAAAGCCAGTATTATTGTAACAATGGTGTATATTTTTAACTTTTGTTTGCTGAATAATTTAAAAGACAAGTGAGATAAAAAGCAATTAGTTTAGAAGCAAATATTACTGTACTTTTAGTTTATAACTATACATTTTGTTTTCTATATAATTTATTAGACTTAAAAATTTTAAAGATTTCTTTTAAAATTAGCTATTTTCTTGGATACACATATATAAAGACATAATTTTGTGAAATTAACAACTGGAAAGTATGGGAACATAGCTGTTAAAGAAGCAGAGTGTTTGCATTCTATTAAAGTTAAGTTGGCATAAGTTCCAAGTTATAGTATTATAATTTTATATGTTCAGTGTAATTCCAATCACAACCAAAAGAAAAGAGCTAAATAATATACACAAAAGGAGACAAGAAAAAATTAAAAACCTTTTACTACAAAAATATCCACTAGGGCTGGGGTGGTGGCTCGGTGGTAGAGCACTTGCCTTGCATGTGCAAGGCACTGGGTTCGATCCTCAGCAGCACATAAAAAATAAATAAACAAAATAAAGTTTAAAAAAATCAACTAAACACTGTAAAATAGATTGTAATGCAGGAAATAAAGGACCAAAATGCTATAAGACATGTAGAAAACAAACAGCAAATTTACAGAAGTAAAATATAATTGAGATTAGGCTCTCCATTCGATAGATTGAGAATCTGCAGAATGGATAAGAAAGTATGGTTCAGCCATATGCTGTCGACAAGAGACTCACTTAAGATTCAAAGACAGGAATAGATTGAAAGTGAAAAGATTAAAAGGAAAGGTTTTCCATGCAAATAGGTATTCCATTAGTGTATTAAGCTATACTAATATCAAACAAAATGGAGTTGAAATATAAAATGCTACAAGAAACAAAGAAAGACATTATATTTTAATACAAGATTCCATGTGGGAATCAATCTAACAAAAGAAGTGAAAAACTTCTACATGAAAAACTACAGAACAAAAGAAATTGAGGTTCTATAAAATGGAAGATCTCTTATGTTCTTGGATAGGCAGAATTAATATTATCAAAATGGCCATACTACCAAAAATGCTATGCAGATTTAATGCAATTTCTATTAAAATTCCAAAGACGGTCTTCATAGAAATAGAAAAAGGAATCATGGAATTCATTTAGATATATAGGAGGCCCAGTATAGCCAAAGCAATCCTTAGAAAAGTGAAGCAGGAAACATCACAATACCAGACCTTAAATTATACTACAGAGCTATAGTAACAAAAATGGCATGATATTGGTACCAAAACAGACATGAAGACCAATGGAACAGAATAGAAGAAATAGAGACTAACCCAAATAAATACAGTTTTCTTATACTAGCCAAAGGCGCCATAAACATACATTGGAGGAAAGAGCCTCTTCAACAAATGGTGCTGGGAAAACTGGAAATCCATATGTAGCAGAATGAAATTACATCCCCATCTCTCACCCTACACAAAACTCAACTCAAAGTGGAGCAAGACCAGAAACCCTACATCTACTAGAAGAAAATGTAGGCCCAACACTCCATTATGTAAGCTTAGGAACAACAACTTCCTCAACAAGACTCCTGAAGCACAAGAATTAAAATCAAGAATCAGTAAATGGGATGGTATCAAATTAAAATTGTTCTTCACAGAAAAGGAAACAATGAAGAACATGAAGAGAGAGCCTACAAAATGGGAGAAAATCTTTGCCATCTGCACCTCAGATAGAGCCTTAATCTCCAAGATATAATGACATAAAACCAAATAACCATAATGACAAAAAAATAAGATAAATAACATAATGACAAAAAACCAAATAACCCAATTAATAAATGTCAAAGGAACTGAGCAGGCACCTCACAGAAGAAGAAATATGATCAGTCAACAAATATATGAAAGAATGTTCAACATCTCTAACAATTAGAGAAATGCATCTCACTCCTGCAGAATGGCAATTATCAAGAATGCAAGTAACAATAAGTGCTGGTGAAGATGTGGGGAAAAATGTACACTCATACATTGCTGGTGGGACTGCAAATTGGTGCAACCTCTCTGGAAAGCAGTATGGAGAGTCCTTAGAAAACTTAGAATGGAACCACTATTTGACCCAGTTATCCTCCTCCTTGGCATATACCCAAAGGACTTAAAATCAGCATGCTACTGCGATGTATCCACATCAATTTTTTAGCATCTCAATTCTCAATAGCTAACCAATTTAGGTGCTCTTCAACAGATGAATGGATAAAGAAAAAAAGTGATAAATTTACATAATGGAATATTACTCAGCCATAAAAGAATGATTTTATGACATTTGGTGGAAATGGGATGGATCTGGAGACTATTATGCTAAGCAAAATAAGCCAGTCCCCAAAACCCAAAGATTGAATGTTCTCTCTGATATAAGGATACTAACATAACAAGGTGGGTGGGAATAGAAGTTTAGTAGATTAGACAAAGAGGAATGAAAGGAAGGGAGGAGGGAAAGGAATAGGAAAGACAGTGGAATGATTCTGACATAACTTTCCTATGTACATATGTGAACACACTATGGTCAATCTCTGCATCAGGTACAACCACAAGACTGGGATCCTAATTAGAATAAGTTGTACACCATATTTGCATAAATAAATCAAATTATACTCTACTATCACGTGTAACTAAAAAGAACAAAAATTTTTAAAAATTAAATATACAAGGTTCTATATAGTAAGATCAAGAAAATTAACTAAATGGGCTATGAGAAAACAAAGTCTCAAATGATGAAAATCAGAAATGAGAGTGGGGACATTATTACCTATCCTACAGATACTAAAAGGATTGAGATTATTATGAATAACCATGCACTTACAAGTTTGATAACCTAGATTAAATGCAAACATTCCTAGAAACACAACCCTATGAATGCTAACTCATGAAGGAATATATCTGAATATACCTATAAATAATAGTAAGGCAACTGAATCAGTTATCAAAAGTTCCCTGACAAAGAAAACACTTCATGGCTTCATCAGTGAATTCTACCAAACATTTGAAGAATTACCATCCTTTGCTCTCTTCCAAAAACTTTTAGAGGAGAGAAAACTACCTAACTCACTCTACAAGGCCAGCTTTACCCTGATAGCCAAAGCCAATAAAAAAATTCTACAAGAAATCAACAGACCAATATCCCTTATAACACTTATAGGAAAATCCCCAACAAAACACAGCAAACCGAATTAAACGTCACATCAAAACATGATACATCATGAAAAAATGGGATTTATTTCTGGAATTCCAGAACAATTCAACAGTAAAAAAAAAAAAATCAATCAATCAATCTGATTCGCCACATTAGCAGAATGAAGGGAAAATAATTCATGATCCTTTCAATTGATTAGAAAAAGCACAAAATTCAACATCCCTTCATGATGAAAGTGTTCAACAAGTTAGAAATGGGAGGAAAATATCTAAGCATAATGAAATCTGTGTACAGTGGCTGGGCATGAGTAGCACATGCCTGTACTCTAATGGTTCAGGAGGCTGAGGCAGGAAGGTCACAAGTTCCAGGCCAGCCTCAGCAACTTAGCAAGGCCCTAAGCAGTTTAGTAAGACCCTATCTCAAAAAAAAAAAAAAAATGTGACTCCGTGGTTAAGGGTCCTTGAGTTCAATCTCCAGTACAAAGAAAAAAAAAAAATCACAGTGAACATCCTATCCAATGGAGAAGGACTGACAGCTTTTGCTTTTCTGCTCAGATCAGGAACAAGAGGTGAATGCCCACGTTTGCTGCTTAAAATCAACATACTACTAAAAGTCCTAGTCAGAGAAGTTGGCAAGGATAAAGAAATAAAAGACATCCAAATTGGAAAGGAAGAAGTACACAGAAAACACAAAGATTTCACCAAAGAACTGTTAGAACTCATAAATCCAGCAACCAGCAGGACACAGAGTCAACACTCAAAAATCACTTGCATTTTTATATACTAACCGTGGTAAGCAATCCAAAAATGAAATTTAAAAAAACAATTCCATTTATAAGAGCATCAAAAAGAATAAAAATATTTAGGAATTAACCAAGGAAGTCACCAAAACTACAAAACATTTATGAAGGAAACTAAAGGAAAAAAAATAGATGAGAATGAATAGATGTAAGATGTGTTAAATCAACTTTCCATTACGGTCACCAAAATACCTGACAAGAACAACTTAGGAGGACGGAAAGTTTATTTTGTCTCACAGTTTCAGAGGTTTAGTCTATAGTTGGCCAACTCCATTGCATCAAAAGACATTATCAACACAATAAGAAAGGCAACCCACAGGGAACAAACACCTTGAGAATATACAGAACTACTAAAACCATACCTCTCCAATTCAAAAATGAACAAAGGACTTGAATAGGACATTTCTTCAAAAACGATATACAAATGGCCAATCATTAAGGAAATACAAGTCAAAACCACAATGAGATAGCATTAGGATGATCAATATTTAAAAAAAAAAAGCAGAAAACAACAAGTGTTGACAGGATGTGGAGATATTGTAACCCCCGTGTCCCGTTAGAGGGAATGAAAAAAAACAAAAACAGTGAAACCTCTGGGGGAGACAGTATAGAGATTCCTCAAAAAGTCAAAAATAAAATTGCCATATCCTCCAGCAATTCCAATTTTGTTATACTTTTGAAAGAATTGACAGCCGCTGGGTGCGTGGGTGGGGGTGGCACATGGCTGTAATCCCACTGACTGATGAGGCACAGGCAGGAGGATTACAAGTTTAAGGCCAGCCTGGGCAAATTAGTGAGACCCTCTCTTACAATAAAACTTAAAAGGAAAAACGGGCTGGGGATGTAGCTCAGAGGTAAAATTCTCCTGGGATCCATCTCCAGTACCACATACACCTAAAAGAATTGAAAATAGAGTTTCAAAAAGATGTACGTATACTACATTCATAGAAATATTATTCATGATAGTTAAAATGTCAAAGTGATCTCTCGACAAAGGAGTGGATTAATAGAATATGGTAAATATACAATAAAAGTTTATTCAATCTTAAAAAAAGAAGAAAATTCAGTGGATGAACCTCGAGGACATTATGCTAAGTGAAATAAAGCAGTCACGAAAAAATAAATATTGTATGGTTCCACTTACATAAGTTACCTAGGGAAGATAAACTCATGACAGACAGAAAGTTGAGTGGTGGTTAACGGGGGTTGAGGAAGGGGAAATGGGAAGTTACTATCTAATAGATACAGAATTTCAGTTTTGCAAGATAAAAGAGTCCTGGAGATAGCTAGTGGTGATGGGTTGTATGACAACATGAATGTACTTTTCACTTAAAAATGATTACACTGGTAAACTTTATTATATTTTACCACAATTAAAAATAATTAGAAAAAATAACCCAAGTCAAACATTCCAAGTTTTTTTTCTCACCTTAAAAAGGTCTCATTAGCTGGGCCAGGTTCAGTGTACTCAGAATGGAGAATAAATCTTGGTGTCATGGCCTCAGTTTGCTGAATGGTGCTTCCTTTTGTTTGTTACTCTGTGGTTCCTGAACTTGTACAACCACTCTTTCTTTGCACCAATGACTGTCAGCTCAAACAAACAAACAAATACACACAAAGGAGCTTTTCTAGTTCTCCTGTGAAGGACTGGCCACCCACAGAGACCTAACAGGGCAAAAATCCAGTGGATGAGCTTCAGGAGATCCTGGGTCCCACAGAGGCACCACGGTTGCCTGCAGATACACATGAAATAAGTCCAAACATTTTTGTGAGTACCTTGGATGATAAAAGGGAAACCCTCTACAGCATTTTTTTTCAGACAGCTGATAAAGTTTGACAGCTTTAAAGAGGAAATGGAACTGACAGATGTCGGCAGAATCAAAGGGAAAATTCTGTGGTCCTCAGAGCCTCACTTCAGAACCATGAAGCATAGCCTGAAATTGGTAAAAATGCTGGTGAATGACATAATTCTATAAAGAAGTAAAATATTAATTTTTCACAAGTTAGTAGCTCTAAGCAAGACCTTTAAATTTTTTTTCTATTCTATTTTTTCCATTATTCTATTTCTTCTGTAAGACTGACTTTTTAACAGAAATGCAAAATGTCACAACAGTGGAAATTTTCACACACACCACAATACCAACTATATAACACTGAAGAAACATCAGAAATTTCCTGCTGTGTCATTTTCTGTTTCTTTAAAAAGTCTCATCTGTACTTCATCTTTTTTTCTTACGCAGCTAAACCACCAAGCAAATACATCACCCGATTCCTAAGAATTTGGAATCCTTTAAATTTTCAGTAGTTGAATTTTCATAGAGTACCCTTTCAATTCTCTCCTACTGTTCCTCCGAAAACCTAAAAATTTGATTCGAATTCTTGTTAATTAAATTTTAATAGAGACTCTAGTTGGATTTGTCAAAAGCAAGTTCATGATTTTTTGAGAATATGTAGGTGTTTTCTTTTAACTCTCCATGGGATAAACCATTTATTAGTTTTCTTAGTATTGAAATATTTCTTAGTACTGAAATATTCTCACATTCCTGGAATATTCTGCACACAGAATAGGTGAATGACAACAATAAGCAAAAACCTCCAATTTTGTGGAGCGTTTGTTTTATTTAACTTTATAAAATGCCCTGAGATTTAGTCCTTCTTTTTTTCTTACACAGAGACTATTTTGCTCTCACTGTTTCCATTTTGAGTTTTTCGTGCATGCAGCACCTCTCCTTCACGCCCACCTACACACCACACACACACGCACACACACACACACGTGCGCTATCATTTCAGCTTTCATTTCACTAATTTCAGATTTCCCTTTATTGTTACTGAGATAGTCTTTTGATCACTTCAATGTCAATTTGGAAATGGGAGCTGTCACCAGGAAGTCAGGTCCCCTAGAAATCCAGGCGGTCATTCTGTCCAGGGCTCCTTCGAAGTTCACCTGGTGTTCCCTTGGGGCTTCTGCCGCATTTTCCACCTCTCCACCACCATCGGGTATTTGAGTAAAGCTGACTCTACGGGTAACACTCTCCACACTGGAAGCCCTCTCTGTTCCTTTCATTCATTAACTGATAAAATGACAGAGCAGGGGAAATGGAGGGGTGGGTCTGACAGGGAGAGAATGTTAAGTGTGTGGTATAACATCTGGGTAGTATCACTGGCTGTGGGCTAAAGGATTAACTAACAGGTTTGGAAATGCAGGCCTGGGAAAGGCTGAAGTTGAAGTTCAGAGCAATCACTGATGTGTGAAAAAAAAATAAGCCTACTAGAATCTTTAAAAAAGATATTTTTTATCCTGCAAACACTTGAAGCAGCAACACAGAGAATAACAGACTCCTGTGTATACTCATCGCTGAAATTAAACATTAGATTTCTTTATGTCTGCATCTCTCCTTTTCTTTTCTTTACTTTGTTGAGATATTTTAAAACAAATCTCAGATGCAATGTCATTTTCCCCCCTTATGCCTAAGTAAGCATCTTTTAAAATATGAATATTTTATTCCTAACTACATTGCCCTGATCATGCTTAACAAAACTAATCAATAATTTTTGGCATCATTTATCTCCTATCCATAAACATAGTGCCTCAATGTGTGATGGGATTTTTTTATCAGGTTGTATCCCAGGCCCATCAATGGCAAGTAACTGCTCATTGTTCACATTCTCAGTAGAGTTAAAGGCTAAAATCAGGATTCCCAAAGACCAGGGAAGGCTCAGGAACTGACTGGAGCCCTATCTTAGGAAGGACAAAGTCTCTCAGGCTCCTGAGGTCCCAGGATTGATTGTCATTAGTCCCAGAACATTGTCACCTGGAAGGATCCTTACTGTGAAATGCAGGGCTCTCATTTGTGTTTCTGAAACACAAATAACTTCAAGCATCCTAATACATTATTTATTTATGAATGTTAATGACCAATGACGTGGAATGCCTTACCTAAAATGAGTGACGAGCTTTGACAATGGAGAGATCAATGCTTCTCTCAATGGCTTTAATTTGACACATTACTCAACAGAGCTTATGGGGCTAATTACCCCACAGTCCTACATGATATGAATTGTTCTTCCTTCTATTCACCCCTGGGAAGGCAGATAGTTTCCCTATAAGCAGTTAACCAGTCACATTACACAACTCAGGCTAAATTTACCAGCAGATTGCCAAATCTCCACTTTGCTTTGTGCTGAGGAAAAGGCAGCGCCAGGGCAGAGTTTAGTAGGAAGTGTTCACAATTCTGAGAGCTTCTTGTTATTACACTGGCTTCCTGTTATGCAGAGATGGGCGGAGAGAGCAGAGAGCGGCTGGGAAGGTGTTGCAACTGATGGAGATACACACACAGACCCAGAAGAGGTAACTGAACCCTANGGTTGTGCACATGTATGAGTTGTGCACATGTATACCATGCAGGGTGTGGGCGAGGATGGATGGACCTAGCTTTATCATTTCAAGAGCCAGTGGTGACAGCACTGCTGCCCCAGAGGCTCCCCAGGGGTTCTCATCTCCACCTGAGCACTGGGTCTGAGAGCTGGACCCACATTACTTAACTGTGTCTCCCTCCTCCCCACACCTTGGTCACACTTGGCTTTGATCTGAATATTTGCGTCTCTTCAATCAGCTTGGGCACAGACCACTGGTAAGACCAAGCTTATGACCTAATGTGTCCATTTTCCTGTTGGGTTTCGGCACAGCTCCGGTGGTGGGCTTGAGGTTTCAGTACCATTTCTCTGTGACTGTTTTCTCAAGGCTTACTGAGTCCTGCAGAGGATATGTTGGGCGGAAATAGTAGCACAGAGTTGTTTATGCATGATGTTGAGGCAAAATTCATGATGACAAACCCACTCAGCCTCAAGTGTTCTGTTACAGCAGCAGAAACAGACTAAGACAAGGTACTTCACATGGCAGTTAGGAATTGTGGCTGTTTTCTTGTGCAGAGGAAGGATAGGGCTGTCTCTTCTGTCTCCATCTCTTATTCTCTAACTACCTTGATTTGTAATGTGGAAATTTTGCCTCATTTTTGCCTCTCTTTACCACTAGAATATATGCTCCTTTCTGGGCCGTGTAGCCTAAATAGGGATATTGGGCTTTGAAATCAGATTTCTAGCTGCGTAACTGAAGCAAATCATTTCACCTCTTCCAGCTTCAGTTCCTTGCCTTTAAAGCAGAGGTGACAATGTGGTATTTATCATGAAGAGTTAGTGTGAGCATTAAATGAAACTAATAATGCAAAATACTTGCTTTTCGGGCTGGGGTTGTGGCTCAGTGGTAGAGTGCTCGCCTAGCATGCACGAGGCTCTGGGTTCGAGCCTCAGCACCACATACATGTAAAATAAGGATACTGTGTCCATCTAAAACTTAAGAATAAATATTAAAAAAAACCCAAAGTACTTGCTTTGTGGCTAGTACATTTTAAGTACTCAATAAATCAATAAATAACTATTGGTTTTTATTGTTACTAGATTAGGGATTATATTTTCTATACGCCACTCTGTTTGAATGAGCACAAGTGAATGTATCTAGAAGTTGCAAGATTAGGTAAATTTGCCAATATTTGTTAAAATATTAAATACCTTGAGGGCAGCTCTTAATTCATTCTAAAATATTTATTTCACCCACTCAGCAAATAATTACAAAAGTCCTTTAGTTATTCAGATGCTTCTTTAGGATATGGGGAGATCTTAAAAATCCCCAGGGAAATAACAACCTTATCTCTTGCAGCTAGATTTGTCTGTCTCCATAGCCTGAAGTGGTAAATGCTTCCCTCAGCTAGTTTGCTCTGTGTTCAGCTTCTTTTTTGGTTTCTGAATATCTATCATGCTGCTTTTCTGCTCAGAGATTTTCAAGTCACTCATATCTCCTGGTTTTCACTTGCACCTCTTCCAAGCACTTTTTAAATCCTGAGGCTTCACCTGTCAAAACCAGAACTCTGGGGGAAACTGGAATCTCTCAGTCTACCTTTGAATTCCACACAGCCTCACTTGTCTGTTCAAAACAGACTTCCTTCTTTGCTTCCAATTATGGCTCTCCCAGCTCTGGGACCTCTTTAAAGTAGAATTATTTCTAGCTGAACTTAGATCCCCAGAACCAGATACTTTTCCCATTGCAGACACAGTGCTCGGCCATTGCAGTTACTATGAGTTGAATGATTGATGGAAAAGACTAGCTAACCTGAGCCACTCAGAGATCTTTGCCTCCTGCTCCTTGCTACACCAAGAGCCAAGGTCTGTCCATCTGCCTTACTTCTGCCTTTTATAGTCTTTCCATTTCCATTAGCATCATCCTAACTTGGGCCCTCCCAGTTCATACTTAAGTTACTGCAATGTCCAGTTAATCTTCCTTTATCCACCTCTCTCCATCTTTTTACCCCTCATATCTTCCTTTCTTTTTCTCATTTAATATAAGATCAAGTGCATACTATAATAATGTTAAAATATAGCTTCTCTTCAGGAGGTGGATGCTGGGGGTCATCAGAGGCTTTTAGGAGAAGGAAACATGAGATTTGTGTTTTACAAGGACCATGTCTGTGCCTACTGGAGGAAGGAGAAAGTTTCTAGTATTAGTTGGCTGGTAAGATGTCCCCTTTTAGTAAAATACAGAGACCAGTGAAGGATGGCAGGTTGGTGTGTGGTTGTTGGTGCAGACAGGGAAATCATAGAAGGTCAGAAGGAGGTCAGTGATAAGCCTGGACAACAATGTGGTAAGCTTGAGAATCTCACTAGGTACATACAGACATACAGACAGCTGGGTAGATGGGGTCTGCAGCTCAGGAGACCCGTCTGCGATGAGACCAATTGTGCTCTATTTCCTTCTGGCACATTCCCTCATCTTCAGATCAAAACTCAACACAAACAGTCCAATAACATAACTCACCTGTGGTCCTCTTTTGCTCAGCAATGTGAAATGGCTCCCTGATACCTCTCAGGTTCAAGGTTGAGGTCTTACTCTGCCATCTAGAGCCACTTCTCTGGGACCCCCAGCCTGATTTCTCCATTTTTATGGCTCACTTAACCCCATACTTTGTAATGATAGCACTCAGATTCCAGGAAGTGAGTGCTGACCAACAGAATCAGAATCAAAAGTTTTCTCTATCTCTGATGTCCATTACTGTGGCCATGTGTTGCACTTGCAATGAGGCTGGTGTGACTGGTGAAATGAATTTTAGTTCAATTTACTTTAATTCATTGAAATGTAGACAGCCAGTCACAGTGGCTAATGTACTGGGCAGTGCACAACTAGCTAGGAGCCTTTACTTTCTCTCTCTAATACAGTAAGGATGTGTTTCTAGTCTCACCAAGTTACCTACTTGCTCCAGAGTGTTCTGTGAATCTTAAACAACTGCCTTCTCATCCTGGTCCACTGCAGCACCTCTGCAGTCCACACCTGACTCGGACCTCCTTCCCCAAGGGAACACGCATGATGTGTACAATGAATGGCTCACAAGCAAAGCTTATCATGGTTATTATTTTCATTATGAAAAAAACAGCTCCATTAATAGTAATAGATATCTTTGTTTATTTCATCCAGGAACAACTCACACCCATAAAGAAGAGACTGTTCAAAGAGATTAGCAAAGAAACTTAGTCAGAACCAAGGCCCACCTGGCTTTCTTCTCTGATATCTGAACCATCCCTTGATAGGTCTGGCTTGTGAACAATGCTGAGGGTTAAGATACAGATCACTCTTCACGTAGGACCCAAAATTCCCCTGTTTAGTCACTGGCTCACTGAGCACCTAGCTGTCAACCCTCCCTGCCCCCAGTGTTTGGGCCTTGTTATAGTAGTATAGAGGTCAGTGTGGAGCCATTATATCCTCTAACTTGTAGTGGGTGGCCCCAGGCCCATAGTCAAATCAATTTTAGTGGGATGAGAATAAGCACTGAAAAAATACTGGCTGGATATGTGGTGAGTGGCATCATTTGAAAATACAAAAGAAGGTAGTCAGGCCTTGGCCAGTCATAGGCTAACAGGTGGTTTGCCTTGCTGTCTCAAGGTTATCAAATCTCCTTTTGGCCAACTCTGAGAAAACAAGGTCCTCATACCTCTTGCTTTACCAGGCCATTCTGCAACACTCAGATGCTCCTAGGGGAAGGGGTTTGTTGTGGTTATTGTTGTTTTTGCCATGAAAAGGCATGAAAAATTCCCCAGAATTAAGCACAAACTGATATCCCTGCAACTGAGTTCTTCTGTGCAGAGTGAATTCTCTTCAATCTGTGGTTGTCTTAGTGGCTCTTGCTAATGCCTGCCCCACCCCTTCTGTGCTGCTGGACACCTTTCACTTTTTCTGTCTCCCATAATGGTCCTAACAGAGTCTTTGGAGCTGGGCATTGTGGTGCAAGCCTATAATCCCAGCAGCTGGGGAGGCTGAAGCAGGAGGATTTCGAGTTCAAAGCCAGTCTCAGCAACTTAGTGAGGCCCCAAGCAACTCAGTGAGACCCTGTCTCCAAATACAATTTTTAAAAAAGGGCTGGGGAGGGGCTGGGGATGTGGCTCAAGCAGTAGCGCACTCGCCTGCCATGCGCGCGGCCCGGGTTCGATCCTCAACACCACAAACAAAGATGTTGTGTCCACTGAAAACTGAAAAATAAATTTAAAATTCTCTCTCTCTCTCTCTCTCTTAAAAAAAAAAGAAATATTAAAAAAAGGGCTGGGAATATGACTCAGTGGTTGAGTGCCCCTGGGTTCAATCCCCAGAACCAAAACAAAAAACAAAAACCCAGAGTCTTTGGGTTTCTCTGGGTGGCCCAAGAGGCCTGAGTCCTTGTAGCCACTGTGTGACACCTGCTGATCTTCCCCTCTCCTGTGTGGTGTCCTTTTGTGGCCTCATGAAGGTTCCTTATTACATTACTGCAATAAGCACCACCACCCCATGTCTAATATCACTACAGGTGGATGATCACAAAAGTCACATTGGGATAAGCTACACAGAGACTATTAAGGTGGGACAGAATGCCCACATCTGATGGGCTGCCTTGCTCTTCCACTTTCTCTAAAAGTTTCATGTATGAACCACACTTTTCATTTCTGTCTGCCCTCTTTCTAGGGCAGATAAGCATCTTTGCAAGGTACATGTCTGACTTGGAGAGATACAGAGCTGAATATAGGCCTTCAAATTCCCTCCTCCCCACTGTACTCCTGCAGAAACCCTCCTGTAGTTCTTTTGGATCATTTGCACAGCCTTAGAGTAAGTGCTCAGCTCCAGTGAAAGACCTTGAAAACAGCAGATGGCTGAGGAACAAGATCTGAAACAAAGTTCTCTATTGGGTTGCCAGGAAACACTGACATGAAGCAAACCCTTTGCACAAATGTTGCCAAATTCTCATCAAAATACCAATTTTTACACTAATATTAAGTATACATACACTCTTGTGATGATGTTCATTTAGTTGGGGGCTGAGTCAGGTGCATCTTGAGACCTCTCCAGGTCCCTGTGGGAAGTAAGGAGTGACTTCAGCTGGAACCCAGGTGTGAGGGTATGTTACAGGAATGTGGACCCCTTGTGAGGGTCAAGAGACTGCAGTTAGGACAGAGTTCTCTGCAGACAGCACTACAGAACTGAAGGGCAGAACATTAAATGAGATGATAATTCTGAATACAACTGGAATTAATGGAATAAAGATTATCATTCTGTATAAAATTCTAGTATTTGAAAGTATGCTATAAACATGAATAAAAGCTGAGAACCATAAACCTGGAAGGAGATGGGAATAAAGGAATCAAAAGCAATGGGGAGAAATTGGCAATTAAAGGCACTAAATGTAGGAATGCAAGAAGCGAGGAAGTTTAATGATAGAGCAACATTTTGAAGAAAGAAGTTGAGGAAGCTCTCAGAAATGATCTCCATATTTGTAGTAGGATGTAAAGTCACTTTTGACAAAATAAGAGTGACATATGCTTACCTTTGTCCAGGGACAGTGCCAAATGGTTCGTTTGTTTAGTCTCCACAAATATTCCATATAATAGGGGACTGTGAGGAAAATGAGGCTCAGAGAATTTGTATAATTTATTCATGGTTAAGAAATCCAGGAAAGCAAAAACTGCTCTTTGATCAGGTGAAATGGGGGTGAGAGTGGAGCTGATGGCTTAGTTCAGCTATGTCTTGAATGTTCCAGGGATCAACAAATTCTGATACAGGGATTGTAAAGATGGAAACTTCCTCCAGCAACCTTTGCCAGAAGAAAGAAATGCAGATGCTTGGTATGAGTAACTGTGGAGAACCAGCACAAAGTCCAGGAGCCCTGGAGCTCTGAGTGGTTTTAGAGTCATGATTAAACTGGCTGGGAAAAAAGGAAGGTGGACATCAGAAGGAAATGTTGAATGGGGACCAGAGTGATTGATTGGTGCAGGCAAGGGAAAAAGAGAGAGTTGCCCTGGGTGAGAGTCACCCAGGAGGCACAGGACAAGACCCAACTGAATGACCATGTAGAACTTT
This sequence comes from Marmota marmota marmota, assembly GCF_001458135.2. Classification (NCBI taxonomy): domain Eukaryota; kingdom Metazoa; phylum Chordata; class Mammalia; order Rodentia; family Sciuridae; genus Marmota; species Marmota marmota. Next base: position 4,535,698 of record NW_025999977.1, on the reverse strand, counting down.
TGTGGGAAGGCAAAAGTCAGTTATACCTTGCAGTGGGTGGAGGGGTCTGGCTTCAGGTCGTCCTTCTGAGTTTTATTGGCAGTGACCACCTGACTGGAAAGGCAATACCCAAGGCCTCTGGTTCAGCATAAAGGGCTGTAAATTCTCTCAGGGGGCAGGGGGACAGAAGGGTCCAGCACCTCACACAGAAGGAAAATCAAGGAAGTGCCAACTGCCTGATGGGGGTCACAAGGACAGCCCTAGGGATTTTAGTGGGGTCTTCTGGTCAAGGACTCCACTGGACAGTGAGGTCAGAGCTAGCACCCCAGCTCTTCCTTGGAACCCGTGGCTGTGGAAGAATGCCCAGGCAGCTTCCGGAGGCAAAAGCAGCTGCGTGGAACTCACCGTGAACCCTCAGAGCGAGGCATTATTTTTTTCTCCTCTCTCTTGTCAGATACTAACTCCCACGCAGGAAAAGGAAGCACCTTTTGTCGGATGCTGCGGCCACTTCCTTTTCAGAAGGCTCCAGCCAATCTTTCGCTTTGCAGAATGCGGGGGCTGGCAGCAGCTGCTGGCCGGCGGCGTGCGAGTCGCTGAGTCCGGCTGTGGTCAGCAGGGGCCCCTCGCTCCTCTCCCGGCCTTCGGGGGGGACTTTCTCTGATCCAGATCTGGACCCTTGAGCTGGACCCAGCAGTGGCTGCACCCCGCTCCTCAGCCCCCTGGGGCTTCCTCTTTTGCCTCCCCACTCGCCCTTTGCTCACTGGTTCATGTCCCTCGGTCAGTCGGCCTCTCTCTTCCTCTCTATAGCTCGGTCCAGGAGCGTGATGACCGGTGAGCAGATGGCGGCCTTTCACCCATCGTCCACTCCCAACCCCCTGGAAAGGCCCATCAAGATGGGATGGCTGAAGAAGCAGAGGTCAATCGTGAAAAACTGGCAGCAGAGGTACTTTGTGCTGAGGGCACAGCAACTCTACTACTACAAGGACGAGGAGGACATGAAGCCGCAGGTACCCTACGGGCATTTGTCCCCGTTAATATGGCTCTCCCTCTGCAGGCACAGAAGAGGCCGGGCTGGGGCCAGGTTAGACAGCACCTAAACTCACGTGGGCCTTCTCAATAGAGCTGCACACATATCCATCTGTGGGGAGCTTGCTTTTATTTTTATTATATTCTAGATACATAAATGTAGCAAAGATGACAGGAGCACTGTCCCCAGTGCATTGCTTCCTAAGTGCATTGCTAAGTCAAGGATCCCATTGTGGTGGCAACACTCAGTCAAGGGCTCAGAGAGTTCATTTGGGCTCAGGAAAACTGATTTGGGGGCTCTTTGATTTGTTCCTTTGATCAGTATATATTGATCATTTGTAATGTTTGAACATAAGGCATTGAAACGTTAGCGTTCTAATGCCAGATGGTATGTTGCGTACTGAAAATTAACCAGTGAGTAAAACGGGTAAAAATGCTGCCATATGGAGCTTAGAAAGATAGAATATAAACATAATAAGGAAAAGTATGTAGATTGTTAGAAAAAGATTAGTTCTAGGAGGAAAAAAATTGAATGAGTAAGGGATATGGAGAAGTTGGGGAGGTGTTGCAATTTTAAATAGGGTGGTCAGAGTGGCCCTGTGAAGAGGGTGATATTTTAGGAGAGGGAGTTATCGTGGCAGATCTTGGGAAGCAGCATTCCAGGCAGAGGTGACAGCCCCCATGAAACCTAAAGGGGAGCATGGGTGGCCTGTGTGGATAGTAGCAGGAGGTCATTGTGGCAGGGAGAGAGCTGGAAATGAGAACCGGAGAGGATGAGGCCAATGAATTGAGGGCTGAAGTCAGAGTTTGGGGTGGGGGATACTGATCGTGAAGGGCAATATAGGCCTCTCTGAGGACTTGAGCATTTATATTGAGTATCACAGGTGGCATTGCAGGTTTCTGAGCAGAGAGGTGACATCTTTTAGTTTATGGCTCTGGGTACCATGCTCTAAAATAAATGGAGGCTGGAACAGGACACAAGGCAATCTAGGTGAGGGGCTGTGCTATTTAGAATCACAGTGGGCTAGAAGCATGTGGTCAGACTTCGGAGGTGCTTTCAAGGTAGAGTGAGCAGGGTTTCCTGATGGCATGCACAAGGCTGTAAGAGTAGGGTTAGCGATCCCAATTTTGGGGCCTAGGACTTTCTTCCTCACTTTATGGATTCTTTGTGGCCATTGTGGTATGTGTGAGAAAGAGAAGATTCCAGATGTAAGCTGGATGTCTTGGGACAACCAGGATGCCTGGGTACCCACCTAGAGCTTTTGTCTGTGTAGGTGAATAGGTGGTCTTGACTGAAAAGAGTGAGGATAAGAATGTGTGGATATGGACAGGTGAAGCCAAAATGAAATAGTCATTTTGGAAGAGGACAGCAATTTTGGAAGGCAGGCTTGAGGACCAGCAGCAGATGAGCAGGACTTGGTTAACCATGCATCCCTTGATGGCTCTGAGTGTTTTGAGTGTCTGTCACTCTAGAGGCTGAGGAAGGGCCCCAGAGTCCCTACCGCACACTTTGTTATTGCTGGTGTCCTGTGTGTGGTAACCAGACTTCCTTTTCTTTGTGAACAACTCAGACCTTAGCAGAGGTGAGCAATTCCAGGCCAAGACAGTGGTGGTTGGTGCATTGAGACAGTGTGGGAAGTTTTCCCATCTGCAATGAGTGAGGGAGGTGTCAGTCCTTTTTGACCATCCCCAAAGCAGTGGAAAGGGCCGCTGGGTGACTTTTGCTTCTGTGAAGTGTAGAGAGTGAAAATTAGCAAAAGTTGTGTTCTTGTCCTGGTTCCACAATTGGTCATGTAATTATTTAGTTTTTCTGGGTGCTTCTTTCTTCTTTTATATAATGAGACAATACTATATTGCCTGCATTTGTTTCGTGATCCAATGATATGAAGCATGTGTAAGAAACTGTTTTGTAAAAACAGACTAATGCTGAAGGGTAAAATTAGTATTTGGAGGTCCTTGCTTCTTCCCCTTACTTCTAGGAGGAGGAAACCCAAGGCTTATCAGGATTTGGTTAGCCTGAGATAATTAGGTAAAGCTTCAAAGATTATTTATTTTTAAGAAATCTATTAAATGTAATTCACCAATGCCCTATGGAAAATTAGAAAAACTACACAGCCTCTCAACAGGTAGCTGTATAAAGCATTTGTTAAAATCTAACAATATTTTCAGATGCAGAAAATTTAAAAATAAAGTTTTTAGAATTCCTTCGGAAGAATGAGTATATTTTACTATATATTGTCATGTGTATTTTGATTATAAAAGTTATACATGTGCATGGTAGGAAATTTGAAAAATGTAGAAAACCCAAAGAAAAAAATTACAATCCCATCAATAAGAAATAAAAGTTCAGTATTCCCTATACATAGACATTTGGAAAGTCATCTATTGTAAATGTAAAATTAGTATAATACTACTTAATTTAAAAAGTAATAATGTATCATGAATAGTGCCCCTTAATATTGACATTATTCTGTGATATAAATAATAATAGTGGCAAAATAATCTATCAGATGGATATTCTGTATTTTATTTAACTAATTTCTTACTGTTGGGAATTTGGACTAACATCTAGGTATTATCACAAACAAGAATTAAGTGGCCATGCTTATAGACTGCATACACTCATAATTATTTCATTACAATAAAGAAAAATATACTTAAAATACTATTACTATACTGTCACTTAACATTGTTTTGGGATTCCTAGTAATGAAATGAAATGAAAGTTTTACAGACAATTTATTAGGTAAGAGCAAAGGTACATTTCCACATTGCATTTCACACCATTCATGATTCTAGATTAAGACTTAAATGTAAAAAAATAAATTTATAAAAATACCAAATGAACATGTAGTTATCTGCATGATCTTTAAGAAGCTAAAGTTTATTAAAGCACAACAAAGATGACATGAGGGAAAAATTAATTTCATAAATAAAAATTATATCTTAAAAATCAGCATAATAAAATAAAACTTCAAGAAAAAATGCATGCATTTCTGATAAACGAATTTTCTTAATATTCAAAATATTTGTCCGAATCCATGAGACAGTTCAAATGACTTAAGAGAAAATGAGCAATGATTCAAAGGGGCAATTTATCTAAGAAATACGATGGCCAGTAAACATATGTTAAAAAGTTAAATCTCGTGAAAGACAAGCAATGTAAGATATTGAGACAACACTGTCCCCTTATCAAATTGAGAAGGGTTTTCTAGAAATTTTAGTGAATTAGACCTAGGGAACAGGAATCCTCATGCACAACTAGAGGAAATGAAAATTCAAACAACCTTTCTGGAGGGTATTTTGTCTTTAAAATGTACAAACCTTTTGACCCACATTTCTGAGTGTAGGAATTTAAACCAACAGGTAATTTTCTGTCAGTGGTGTGCTGGTGAAAACTTAACAACAGGCTCTGTGGTGGGGAAGTTGACTTGTGTGTGGTATTCACCAACTTCTGTGGTGCAGATATTCCTATCATGATTGATTCAAACCACCAATATGTGACTGACCTCAAGAAGAGCTGTGAGATAGCACCATGTCATACAAATTTCCACCACACAGATAACTACAAATGAAAATAACCACCACAACAGAAATAACAGTCAAATATAGTAAGTTATTAGGAAGTTATAAAGTTTGAGTGAATCTTTATTAAAATATTTGATCGCAGGTTCGTATGGTTTAGGTCTTCCTAATGGCTGTATTTGGCAGCTGGCTCAAGTTCCTGAAATGACAGTTCTCATGAGCCTGTAGCCTCTGACTCCAGCATATCACTGCCATATCTGTCACCCCTGCTTCGATGCTGCAGGACTTGTGGCCTCAAAACCCTTATACCCTTCCCCTGTCTTTACATAGAGTCTACCCTAGTCAACTTGCAAAGTGGGTGAAAGTGGTTATAGGCAGCTTGGGCCCTTCCCTTTCTGGGACAGCTTCTTCCTCATCAGTGTCCCCACCCTCACTCCAACTGGTGTCTCTTCCTGCAGCCTATCTTTTTTATCCATTTACGATATTGAAGGGTCTCTCCTGCTCGGTCTGAGGAAAGGTCCAGAAATTTATAATTTATGCCTTGGAGTGAATAAATTCAACTCTTCTAGCAGGTGGGACTTTTAAATAAGGCCTTATTTATAATTCTGGAATCACACTGACCAAGGTTTGAATCATCGTTTTCTTATGAACTAGCTTGTGATCTTGGGTCCACTCATTAACCTCTCTAAGCTTTATTTCTTCATCTTTGCAGTGGGGGAAAATACTAGATTTTCTAATACTAAATATTAGAAATCATAGATTTCTTGTGAAAATTACATGTGCTAATATATTCAGGGAAATCAGATAGGAGTCTGGCACCTAGTAACTGCTCAGTAAACAGCAGATATTTATTTAGTATTTTATTTCTACTATTTTCTGTTGAAATGATACGGAGTACCAGTTGCCAGTCTAGAGAGGCAGTTCACTCTGAACTTGACTTTCCTTCCCTGCCTAGCAGTTGTTCCTTCCTGTCTAAAAGCAACAGGGACTTTTGCTCTGGTGCCACAACTCATCAGAAGTAGCCTAGCAGCAACACAATCTCAAGGTCATTTTCCTGAAGGCATTGATGTGATTGACTAAAGATGGTGAAGATCATGTGAATGGAGGTTACTTTTAAGTAATAAAATCAGAGGAACGTTAAGGAATTACAGAATTCCATTTTATAGACAGATATCTTTTTTCTTTTCTCTCTCCCCCTCTACCGCCACCAGCTCCTCCTTCTCCTCCTCTTTTTCTCTTCCTCATTTAGTCTTAGACATCTTTATTTCCTGACCCTCAAAAAACACTCATTCTTTCAGGCTCCTGAGTTGCTCTTACTTCTGAGATTCTCTGAAAACTCTTCACACTTATAGCTTTCTGGGTCACCTGTCTTCTTCCCCCCCCCCTTTTTTTAAAATAAAGACACATGAGTCTTCTTTGAGGCATTACTTTCAACATCCAGTGAGATATAAGTTACAAATAATTAACTCCATTAAAATTAGCTATATCACTTTGTGTAGTCCTTTATATTTTCCTAGTGCCAGTCTCCTTGCCTGCAAAGTAGAAGTCATAAATCTTGCCCTGCTCTTGATCTGGAGCTGTGGTGGGGATCTAGTAAGATTTTTTAATTTTTTTTTTTTTTTAGTAGTAGATGGGCACAATACCTTTATTATTATTTATTTATTTTTATGTGGTGCTGAGGAACGAACCCATTGCTTCACATGGGCTAGGCGGGTGCTCATCCGCTGAGCTATAGCCTCAGCCCATCTAGTGAGACTTTGTGTGTGAAAGTACACTGCAGGTGATAATGCACCAGGCTTACACACGGTGGCATTGACTTGTTTTTCTGAAAATGCATCTGTGCCTCTGAGGTCACTGAACCTTCTCTTCCTTCTCCATGGATCCAGGGGTGGTGTGGAGGTTTAAGCTGTTTGTTCCCTACCATAACGGTTGGGGGCACTGACTTTGAACTCACTTCTGGGATGTACTACCATTATGACATTTACCAGCCCTGTGTAGGCAAATTACAGAATCTTTCTCATCCTCCAGTTTCCTTGTTTGCAAAATGTGCATAATGATGTCTTTCTTGGAGGACTGCCAGAGGAACTAAATGAATCAGACATTCAAGGTGGTTAACAAAGGGCAGGCATCTGGACCGTGCTTCTCATTGACTGCTGCTACTAAATTCCCCTTCAAAAGGCACCTGTGCTTCCATCCTATTGACCCCCTCTGGTGGCCTGGCAAGTAGTATGGTCCCACTGGTGTCCACCATTGCCTTCACAAGGATCATGTGTCTTATATGACCATGAAGTTGGGTCTTAGAAAGGTGGAATGTGGCAAGTGTTGGTGATGACACCCTCTCAGCACATTCTCCCAGCTGGACCTCGACCTTCTCTTTCTAGGAATCTAGCTTGCTGTCAGATTGCTGCCACTTAATTTGGCCAAGGCCTGAAGAGCAGAAGGGCCCCCATTAATATCTGGATGCCACCTTTCCCGTTCCTCTCTACCTGCCTGCCTCCTCGCCCCATCATTATTATCCCATCTGTTCTTCAATTTAATTTTAGTTCATAGGGGATAAAATTTCTGCTTATCTTAAAGGTCTGACTTTGGATCTTTCAGGGTTGCATGTATCTACCAGGAAGTACCATCAAAGAGATTGCCTCAAATCCAGAAGAAGCCGGGAAGTTTGTCTTTGAAGTCATTCCAGGTAGGTGCCAAATGGTTAGACAGAGGTGTTTTATATTTCCATTTGACTTCTGGATCCTAGAAGTCAAGATTTTATTCAGTGAGTCCTTCACCAACTAACCAGTCAACCTGTTAATAACATAGAGGATCCTCATGTAGTTCATAAGCCTATCCAAGTTGGATAGCATCAAGGGCCTGAGTAATGCCCTAAGTGGGTGATCATTCAGCTCAATTCTATAAGCACATTGTGAGTGTAATTGGAGCTAGATACTGTCCCAAGCCCTGCAGCCCTCATATGGACAGTGGATTATCCTGTAACCACTAAAAGTAGCTCAGCCTAGAAGGTGAATGGAACATTAAAATTAACAGTTGAAATATAAATGAACCATATTAAATGGCCCTTTAGGTGGGTTAAAAATGATGGGAAGTCAGCAGTCTCATGCAACTCAAGAGGACCTAATGAGAAATGACAACTTGCTGCACACTTAACACTTAGAACTTGCTAGGTGTTGTATGTCACTTGTTGTACACTTGATCTGTATGATGGAGGATCCTCTTCCCAAGCAAGAGTTACCACCTTGAAAGCATTGGAAGCAAGGGCGGTTTGGCTCAGACTCCTGAATCTGCCCCACTGAGGCTGCTTTTCCTTGTCTCTTGCCCCTCTGCCAGCCCTAGTCCTTTGAGTCGTCAAGACTGCCCACTTGGCTGTGTTGTGTTGCTGCTATGGCAGGGGAGCTTACAAGTTCCCAGAATGCCCTTTTCCTTAATCCCACTTGCACAAGGCAGCTGTGTGCATAGAACAGGACATTGATGGAGAAGGAGGCATAGCAGAAAGGGTAGACGTGCCCAGTCTAGAACCAGCCTGCCCAGGTCCAGATCCTGATGCTGCCACTTATAATTTGTGTAACAAGCCTCTGTCTCTGTTTCTTTATCCATAAATGGGGACAGTGATCATGACGATGAGGGTAAAGTAGAGAAATCCATATGAAACACTTGGTACAGGGTCTGGTATATAGTAGTGTCATGTAAGTGCAGAGACATTTTGAGGATAAGTAGAGAGAATTATAATACAGAGAAAAATCCTAACACCGGCTATGATTCGAGAAAATAAAGGAAAAAAGTCTGAGTCCCAGGGTGGTTCCCTCATGGGCACACCCTTGCTTTTTGATCTGAAGGTCTAGCTTTCTTTCTTCCTCCTTTGGTTTGAAGGTCTAGCTTTCTTTCTTCATTTCTTTCTCCCTTTCTGGGAAAATCCCATCCTTTCCTCTTAAAACCTCTTTTGTTCTTAAAACCCCTCTCCCAGTGCAATTTGTGGGACACAGTCATCCATGGGAACACCTTTCCCAAAGCCTGAGCTTTCAACTCAGAAAACTCTATTGAGAGCTTCCCTTGAAAAATTCACTGTGGGCTTTGCACCAAAGTCCAGTTCCCTAGAAGATTGCTCTGTGGGGCAGGAGGAAGGTCTGTCCTCTCTTGGTCATTCATGCTCACAGCAGTTTCCTAGACTGCTGGGGGAATTCTTGGATAGATTCATATTCATTCTCTCCCCCCAACACACACTTCATAACAACAAATAATTCTAAAGCAGTAGTAAGGTAGGGAACCATTTTTCTATAGCCACCACTGTCCCTAAGGCTCCACCCAACCTAAAGTGAGATTGCTCTTCATGCTGTGAATTTTCAGATTTTTCTCTTTAATGCAGAGAATTTTCAGTTCCTCTTGTTATGCTCCTTTTGTATATGACAATTCTTGGGGGCCAATGCTGGCATAAGAAATGGGCTTTATAATCAGGACCATCTCTCTGGGATCAGCAGTTTTAGTCGTACAAGGTTCAGATAGAAGCCTTTAATTGTTGTTAGGCTATTATTTTTAAAATGTGAGGCAGGCAACAATTTAGATCTTGCCGTGAGTTTGGCAGTAACTATCTGGGCATCTTTGGATCTTTGGGCTTCAATTTTATTATTTATAAAACAGAAATAATACAACTCCTCATTTTATTTCAAAGGGACATTTTGGTACCTAGGGTATCTTTTAGTTCTTCCCCAAGCACGTTTTACTTTTGGAAACATCCAGATCGTAGGATTTTTTCCGAATGGCCAAGGCTTTCACAAACTGACCCTTCAGGTCAGACAAACTGATGATCTGATGACAAGATGTCCCAAAGGGAGAAAATATGAGAGACTTGTGACATTTCGCTAACTCCAGGAGACCAGAACCAAGGCGAATTTGAAAATCTTTTGTTGCCTGTAGGAAAATACAGGTTTGGACAAAACATAGCAATAGAATAGGCTCTCTCTGAGGGACATGGCCTGACACTGTGAGAATAACAGGTTAAGGTTTACAAGGCTATTTTGAAAGATGACAGTATCCTATAATTGAAAAGTATTACTATTACTTTCTTATCCCTTCTAAAGCCTTTTTTTTTTTTTTTTAGCCAACTAAAGAAAATTCCAGTTTTGTAGATTCCTGCTTATAAGGAGTCTCATGGAAGATGTTAAAATTCTAGTCCCAGATCTGTACTAACTACATGGTCTACAACCTAAGTCTCATAGGTTTACTAGGTTAATACCCATCCTTTCCCTCTCTTACCCTTCTCTCCTGATTTTCCTTTTTCTGTCATTTTCCCCCATTCTTTCCTTTGGTCTCCCTCTGTACCACCTTTGCCTCCTTATCGTTTCACCCTTTTGAGAATACCAAGCTCAAGAATACTACATATGTCTGTATCTTAGGTTTAAATTGAAAATGGTAAAGAAAGTCCTAACAAATTCACATGTTCATTAACTAAATATTGAGAACTTACCATTTGCAAAGTTTTATACAATCAAGAGAACAGTGATCTGAACAGGAAGTAGTGATTTTGCTAAAAGACACACTTATATTCATTGTCACTCCCACCTAAGGTTACTGTCTCCTTCCAATTTCCCACAATTGAGCTCCGAGCTAGCTAGCTTAGGGAAGTACCCATGATTGACATAATGACCTGAAGACTCCAGACTTGTGGGGTTGATCCTGTCTCTAATGCTGAACTTGTATGGTGAACTTCCTCTTTATTTTAGGAGGATTGGCATCTGTCTTCTGTGAAAGCAGCTCTAAGCCGAAACCATCCCAATTGCAAACCATGGTGTTTAATTATTTTTCTGTAGAATTAGAATTTCTGCAAAAAGCATAAGAGTGCATGGAGATCCAGTCGCACTGGGATCTTGGAGAATGCCTTATGTTATTTGACTGGTAGTGTTTGCTGAGTCAAGGAATCTGTGCAGGTTCCGCTTCCTTTCCTTCTTTTACTTATAGTTCCTCCCCCACCACTCTAAGACCTTCATGTGTTCTACTTTTCCCTCCAGCCCCATGGGACCAGAATCGCATGGGACAGGATTCCTATGTCCTCATGGCCAGCTCCCAAGCAGAGATGGAGGAGTGGGTTAAATTCCTCAGGAGAGTTGCTGGCACACCTTCTGGAGGTAAGGGACCAGGCTCTCCTGGGCAAGTATCTGTGGCATCTCAGGCATGAAGAGGAAGTAGCTCCCAATGTGATCCCTCCTTGAAACAGTGGTTCAAGGGAGACAACCAGAGAACAATGCTGAGACCGTGGTCATGGCCAAGTCCTCTGCTGAATGTGAAAGAAAAGAGGGTTGAGAGCATTTAGCTTTTCTCTTGGGTCAACTCCAGATCAACTGTAGGGATGGCAAGTCCTTTGCATTGATCATCAAATGGGTGTGATGCCCTAAAGCATCTCCAGAGAGGAGACTCTCTGGGCCAAAGCACTCCCATCTGTGAAATGAGTAGATTGGTCCAGCTGACCCAGGGTTCCTCGCAGCACTAACTATGGATCTTCCCAGTTATGGGACTTATGGGACCCAAGAGGGCTGATAGCAAGAGCTGTAACAAGCTGATCGTCACAAGAAAATAAATCTGCTGTCCGAAATAGGAGCAGTCAGACTGGAGGTCTTGCAGGCACATGGTGAATTCTGTATTCAACACTTCTCGGGGTTACATGATTCAAGTGTTTGAACTCTCTGGGAATTTTATTGATATTTCCACACCAGAGAAGTATATCTTGACTGCAAAATAGCCAACAACAGCAGCAACATCAAAAGTGATGGCAGAAGGCTTCTAAAATCAACAAGCACATGAATCTAGTGTGTTTTCTCTTTTCTATAAAAATGTGAGAGAATTGATATGGATGAGCTCACAAGACACAATTTTCTCTAGCTTTTTAGGGATACTCGTATTTGTGTCAACTTCAGGACCACTTTAAAAATATATAATTATTTATTGACTAATTTCTTCTTATTTCAGAAATCATTTATGGACACTTTCAGGGTTTAAATAGTAAATCTGTTAGATTACCCAACAGATTATTCCAAAAGTTTTAAGAACACCATGATAATTTTATGGAAATTTGAGAAAAAAAATACCCCTTAAACCATGAGAGGTACTTTTAGGTTTGTTTTACATGTATACAAACATTTTTCAGAATGATAAACATAGGATATATGCAATTTGGTATCTTTTATTTAATAACTTAAAAATTTCTCCATGCGCCTATCATTTTTTGTTCCCTAATTAAACTTTATTTAAAGGAGTATTAAAATTCTATGACAGATTTTTGGTCAAGTTGTTTCCATTAAGAAGTAAAAGTAGAGACTGGGTATACCATACCTTGTAATCCCAGTAGTTCAGGAGGCTGAGGCAGGAGGATTGTGAGTTCAAAACTAGCCTCGACCACTTAGCAAGGTGCTAAGCAACTCAGTGAGACCTGTCTCTAAATAAAATACAAAAAAAAAAGGACTGGGGATGTGGCTAAGTGGTTAAGTGCCCTGAGTTGAATACCTGGAACCAAAAAAAAAAAAAAAAAAAAAATTAAAAGTACTGATTTAAAAACTAATAACTTAAAACTCTCTCTCTCTCTCTCTCTCTCTCTCTCTTTCTCTCTCTCTCTCTCTCTCTCTCTCTCTCTCACACACACACACACACACACACAATGGCCCCAGAATATTCTCCTTTTCCTTCTGAAGTCTTTATAATGCATTGTCGTCATTAGCCAGTCTTTAACTCTGAGACTTAAATGGCTGATTGAGACAAACAATTCTGAGATGGTTCTCCCACTGTATATTAAATATATTTTCATATTTATTAAACAAATATTTAATGTTAGGAGTGGCATTCATTTAGCTACCTGAGCTTTCTGGGAAGATGTAGTGGCCTTGCCAGCTCCAATAGCCTCTGTCCATGCTTTGATGTCATCCACAGCAGCTGTCAGTCTCGTGTCACAAAGCAGCAAAAGAACCCAGAGTAGGATAGTGAGAGAAGCTGGACACGCATGGCCTACCTGGAACCATATCAATGATAGAAGCATCACCAGATTTCAAGAATTTAGGGCCATCTTCTGTCTTCTTACCAGAATGGCAATTAATCTTTTCTTTCAGCTCTGCACAGTTGTTGGCAATGTTAGCTGTGACAATGCTATCCAGGAGCAAGGCTGGCACTGAGTTGGCCTGGATGATTCAGGATGATCACCCAAACAGTGAAGCCAACTGCTTCCCCTGTTGGGTCACTTTTGCTGTCACCAGCAGTGTTGCCATCACAAACATCATTTTTTTGGGGGGGGGGGTGTTCAGAACTGGGTATTGAACCCAGGGATGTTTAACCACTAAGCTATATCCCCAGCCCTTTTTTGTACATTATTAAGAGACAGGGTCTCACTGAGTTGCTTAGAGCCTCACTAAGTTGCTGAGGCTGGCTTTGTACTCATGATTCTCCTGCCTCAGTCTTCTGAGCTGCTAGAATTACAGGCTGGGGCCACTGTGCCCAGCTCTACAAACATTTTGGACAGACACATTCTTGACATTGAAGTCTGTTTTGTTCTCAGCTTCACTCAAAGCTTCATGGTGCATTTCAACAGACTTTACCTCAGTTGTGACATTGCCTGAAGCAAAAGTGACCTCCATGTCAGGTTTGGGAACAGCAGTCTCCACTCAGCCCACGGGGACCGCACCTATCTCACCAATGTTGTAGACGTCCTGGAGGAGCAGACACGAAGGCTCATGAGTTGGACATGTTGATGGCAGGATGCAATCCAAACTCGGGCAGAGTGGTTCCACTGGCAGTGTCAACTTTGTGGGTGGCCTTCCATGCCTTGGACCAAGGCATATCAACACTTAGCTCCAGCATGTTGTCACCATTCCAACCAGAAATTGGCCCAAATGCTACTGTGTTGGTATTGTAGCCAGATTTCTTAGTATGGGTGCTGACTTCCTTAATAATTTTTTCATCTCTCTTCTGGCTGTGGATGGCTCAGTGGGATCCATCTTGTTAACACCAACAATTGTTTGTTCATACCCAGTGTGTAAGCCAGAAGGGCATGCTCAGGGTTCTTCTCATTCTCAGAGATGTTAACTTCAAATTCACCAACACCAACAGCAATAATCAGGATAGCACAGTCAGCCTGAGATGTGTCTGTAATTGGGTTTCTGTTAAAGTCTCTGTGTCCTGGGGATATTGAGATAGTCGTGTAACACTTGCTGGTCTCAGATTTCCAGGGGACATGTCAAGGGTGATACAACACTCATGCTCAGCTCTCAGTGTATCCAAGATCCAGGCATATCCAAAGGAGCCTCTCCCATCTCAGCAGCCTCCTTTACAAAATTTCCAATGGTTCTTTTGGTAGATCCCACCATATTTGTAGACCAGATGGCCGGTAGTGGTGGACTTTGCTGGAATCTACATATTCGATGACAACAATGTTAATATGAATCTTTTCCTTTCCCATTTGGCTCTGATTTAGTGGTGGTTTTCACGACATGTTCCTGTGGCAAACCTGTTGTGAAAAAGGATCTTAATTGATGCATTTCAGGGATTATTTGGAAAGAAATCATATATGATGACATTAAACAACACAGAGAGAGGACTTACCAGGCAGAAAGAGGAGCTACTCATAGAAACCAAAAGCAGAAACTGTGAGGGGGCCTGACAAGAGCCAGGGGTGAGGGATGGAATGTGGAAGTGAGCTTTATCCTGTCGGTTTCTCTGGCGACATGCAGTTTCTCCTGCTTTTCTCTGCAAATCTGCCTGTTTTCATCTAGTGGGCATGGACATGCATCTGCTTGTCCCAAGTACTGCCATGCCAACCCAGCATTCCTCCGCTTCTCCCACAAGCACAGTTTCATCCTAAACAGTCCCATTATAAACTGAGAAAAAAACTGCCTATTTCAGCAAAGGTCCCGAGTTCATTTGTGGTTCCAAGACCTGGGGTGGCAGGCAGCTCTGGCTTGGGCCCACCAGCAAGGGCTTTGAGAAAAAAAAAATGTGACCTGAATGGGACAGCTAAACTCAAGAGTGCCTGCCCAGCCATCTGTATCCTGTAGCAGAAAGAGTTACATAGTTTTGTTAACCATTTCCCAGGCCCTAAACACTTTTTTTTTAAAAACTGTGCTAAGGGATAAGACAAGGATTTTTATGTATTAAAGCTTGATTATATGCTGTTTCAGCCTGCATAATCTTAGCTGTGTGTGACCTTCCTTCTTGCCTTAGATTATATTATTTCGAGCCCTGTTGACATTTTCCGCTTTCCCCAGTATAGGGCTTATCGGGCTGCCTATATTGACCAGGACAGCCAATGTTGCCTAAATATGTACTTGCTCTGAGTCAAAATGCTGTCAATGTACTTTCACCAGGATCTATGCCTTTTGCAATGCTTGACTGAGCCTTGCCATGGTGACCTGCTGTACTTTGTCCGAGTACACAGGGGACTTCTTTCCCCGCCCCCCCACCCCAAAGCCGCCACCCTGAGAAGCAAATCAAGCATAAGTCCTGTAGGTGGTGGAAAGTCCAGGGGAACGGAAGTCAGAGTACATCACTACTTACTAATTCAGAGATCAGTGTTGGTTCTGATGTGGCATCTCGGGTATTTTTAAAGTCACCCAGTGAACCAAATCAAGATCCCAGCCTAAGAAGGCATTTTAAGACAGCAAAGTCCCATCTAAGGCCACTGGGCAAATCAGATACTTGTTCTTTCTATTCCTAAGTCAGGGAACTTCAGTTCTAAGGGAATAAATGGCCTGTCCAAGGGGTGGGGCAAGAGGTAGGGCCAAGGTTTCTTTGCACAGTACCACTTGTAAAGCACACCTAGGTCCACGCACACCTAGGTCCACAGGACATGTCCCCCAAGCTTTGTGAAGTCACTGAGATGTTTTGCTGTCACCTCTTTCTAGTCCTTCATGCAACTGTGTGGCTTTTCCCACTAGGGAGCTACCCACTACCCACCACCTTCACTACTACCACCCCCTGGAGAAGGAATCCTTTCTTGTCCAAATTCCAGCCATAGCCTCCAAACATTTCCACACCCTCACCCCTGCCTCCCTGCAGTCTGTTGTCATTGAGCTGGGGTAAGCCTGTTGAACCTGTCACATCAAGGTTCTGTTCTGTTCACTGGCCGATAGCTTCTTTCTTACTCAGAGTAAGAGTTAAAAGCCTTATACTGACTCATGGGGTACCTGGTTACCTCTCTGTTCTTGTTTTCCAGAATGATCTTCCATACTATTTCTGTCCAGCTACACCTGTCTCTTCTCACAGTCGAGGCATGCTCCTGCCTCAGGACCCTCTGCCTGGCATCCTCTTGTCCTGGGTGGCTACATGGCTTGCTTCTTTACCTTCATCAGGTCCTTGCTTAAAGATCACCTCAGGAGGCCTTCTCCTGACCATTCTATTTAACCCTTAACCCTTTCTTCCCTTCCTCCAACCCTCCCTAACATTCTGTCCTTCATTTTTTTTTAGCATGTATTCCTTTCTGACAAGCTAAATATTGTACTAATTTTCCTTTGTTCATAGTTAGTTTCTTTGGCAGGAATTGTTTTTCTCTATATTGGTCAGTAGGTGTATCCCAGAGTCTTAACAGTGTCTGACATAGCAAGTGCTCAATAAATAGTTATTAAATGAAATGAAATGAAAGGCTACCTCTTCCCATAGTGTCACTTTCTACTCTCCCAGGCTGTCCTGTCTGTTGAATGATGATCAGCTCTTCTGACCCCCTCCCTCTGGAATTTTCTCCCTCTAAGCATGCCATGGATGAGTCTGGATGAATCTCTCTACGGTTCAAAGACTCCTTTAGAAAATCTGATAAAAGCTATGGAAACTTCTGGAATGATAACTAGACACAAACAATTTTTCTCTCGACAGCAAAATATTTTACAGACAACTGTTAGCCCATCTGTACACCCCAGGTAATGAATCTTAATATTAAATTAGAAAAGTCACTCTGGTGATAATCCTACAGAGCTGACACCTCTTCCTGCCCCCAATTCCCTTTTGGCTCCTTTCTCCCTTGACTGGAGAAATGGCCACGAAGTCTCCATGGCTCTCCAAATCTTTCTCCTAGCCTCTCCTGCCTGGGAGCTGGCTCTGGAGCTTCCTTGAACCTTGGAGAATGGCACCTTGCTTTTCAGCCTTCTCTGTAGGCAAGCTTGTCATAACCCTCTTGCTGGAAAGTTTAGACCAACTCTTCTCCCAGGAAATTCTGATTGCAATTCCAAGTTTCCCTAATATAAGTAGGAGAAAGGAAATAGTCAATCACATCCCAACTTCTGTCAACGTGTCCCAGTCTGGCTCTGCCTGTTTTCCCCAAACTACCCCTTCTATGCTTTCTCTGGATCCCTACATTGAAACCTGGTTTCTGTTGCCAGTTTTTATTAATGCAGGCTGCTTTTACGGCTTCCTCTTGACATTAGCCATCTCAAGTTTAGTACAGGTCACTTCTGGGCACGGAAGCAGTGCATTAAGATGTTCATAGTTCTGTTCTGCTCCAATTGTGGGCATTGGGGCAGGTCCTGTGTTCTCAGCACCTTTGTGATTTTGCCAGTACAAGGCATGTAATATAGTATGTAAATATCAGATTGTTCTCTGGCTTAAGTACCTTTTCTTTCTCTAATTCTTTTAGGTTCTCTGCATCCTTAAGAACAGGATTTCACAGTCTACCACAGTTTAGCCTGTGGCATAAGCTGCCTCTGTGATTCACCATTCTTCCATGTGATCTAGTCCTTTCTCTCTAGCTGAAGTGAATATTAAAAGAAATGATTTATACTTGTTTCACCTAATTCCCTTGTCTCACCTTCATCCAGCTCCTAACTTAAGTTAGATACTTGTTTATTTATTTATTCAACAACTATTTCTTGAGCGCATGCATCATGCCAACCATGGTGCCTGCCCCAGGGGTTCAACAGTAACAAAGGAAAAGAGGAGAGAGAAAAAAAAAGACAAAATCCCTTCTCTCAAGGAGCTTTCAGTCTACTAGTAGGCCCAAAAGTCAGTCAAAAGAGTGAAGGGAAAAATACAAAATTACACCTGGAAAAAAATACATGGTAGTATGTGAAAAAAAATATGAGTATTTGTCAAGAAGGTAAAGAAAGGCATCCCTAAGCTGGTGATGAGACTAGCCAGGCAGAGAAGGGGGACAAGGAATGGCATCTCAGTCAGAGGGAGTGGCATGTGCAGAAGTCCTGTGACAGGAGAACAGGCTCTGAAGGACAGGGAAGGTGGTAACAGCAGAGATGGTTTGGTCAAGGATGTTGATCTTCATCCTAGGACCAACAGGTAGCCATTGGGAGGTTTCAAGTAAGATACTTGTTTATTTATTTATTCAACAACTATTTCTTGAGCGCATTTCTTGAGACAGTCAGATTATATTTAAAAGATCATTCTAGTTGCTTTGTCAAGAATGGCTTGAGGGTTGGGGATTTAGCTCAGTTGGTAGAATGCTTGCCTTGCACAGGGCCCTGGGTTCAATCCCCAGCACAGAAAAAAAAAAAAAAAAAAGAAAAAAGAATGACTTGAACCAAAGGTCTCAGATCTGAATAAAGGCAGGAGACTAAATGTGAAAGTCAGGCTGTCATCTGGGCAAGAGAAGCATGGACAAGAGTGGTGGTCATGGAGATGGAGAGAGTGAAACAGGTTCACCCAACATTCTGGAAGAAATATTGTCAGGATTCGGGAGTGGATTTAACACGGAGGAAGAAGGTGGTGTCAAAGCTGAGTCCTCCATTCCTGAACTGTGACTGCCGGAGGGATGAGCATTAGGTTGGCACTGTGAGACTACCCCGGGGCCCTTCCTGGCAACCTTGCTCCTGCCTGTTCCTCTGTGTCACTGAGAGCCCACTCTTGGCCTTCTGGGTTTATCTGTTCGGTTGCTGTAATGTGGGTTTCATCTTCTCTGTGGGGGTGGGAGATCATGTTGGTCTACCCAACAGCCCACTTCCAAGAGCATTGTCTCTGAGCCACGTGCAACGCTGAAAGCATTTCCAGGGAAGGGTGGGCTGGCTTCATAAATGCTAAGTGAAATTCTGTGTTCCTGCCAGACACTTTGATATATGGAGCAATGCTGGTAAGCGTCTGGGCTTTTCTTCTTTTCTTTTTTTTAATCCATCTCTGAGCTATTCCCTGAATGGCTGTTGACAATTAGCTGCTAAGTAAAAGGAGGCACTTATTTTTATTGCAGCACCGACAGCTTTATGTTGACTCTTTAAAAGCCACAGGTCCTGTGTGTAAAGGTGAGTGAGGAGGGGAGTGGTGTGGGAATCAGGGCCAGGAGGGCCGGGGCAGGTGCAAACAGATCCCGTGGTTTCCGTATGGGACTCAGAGCCTGAGTAGTGTTTGCAAGCATGTGCTGATCTGGAAAGGAAAAGGGACGGTTCTTCCAACGCCGGGAGGAGAGGAGGCCTGGGGCTGGCTTGTCAGAGGCTCTGAGTCCTCGGTGCCGCCATGCCTCATATTCCCAGGATGCCGCGGTGGGAACTGGACTGTGGCTTTCCTGTCCTGGCGCTGCTCTTTTGCTGGGATTTCAAGAGGAAAACCCCTGGTCTCCGAAAGAAAGGTATTTCTTCCTATTTTGTGATTCGATTCTTCTGCCAGAAGACACACTTTTTTCTCAGTTCCTTTTTGCTGTCTTGCCAGGGATGGGGGATGACGCTGGAACTGAGCCACTGGGACATGGGGACCAGTTCTGGGATGGCAGGTGGGGGTGAGGGAAAGACTGTCCTCAGGGTCTGGGGGTATGCAGGGGGTGGGGTATTTGAGTGATGACAAAGAAAGAATGAGATTGGGAGGGAGGTGACAGCTGATCTTTCCATCTTTAGTTCCCCAAATCACCTCAGGGTCCTGGTGTTTTCTAACCCAACTTGGGACGGGAAGATGGAGCTGAGGATGGAGGATGTGCTGTGTACAGAGTCTGGGCAGTTGTCCAGTCTGTGATAATGAGATGTCACCCGCCTGTGGTTGTTCAGGGTGGGGTGGGTGCCTTCTGTCCAAAGCCGTTAGGTCTGGAGGGCTGGAGAGGAACAAGGTAGACATAATGGAACGGAAGTGGGATGGCACGGGATGGCCAGAGGACTGTGGAATAAGCACCAAGAATCTCCATCCCTTAGTCCCTCCCCTCGAGACTTGATGGTATCTGAAATTTTATTCTATAGACTTTAAACAAAAGGAATTAAAGCAGTAAATATAGACCCACAGAGTAACTCTGACCTAAAGATAAATTCTTCATCCGAGTCTCAGTTTCTTCATCTGTAAAATAGAATACTTTGTGGAGCTCGGCGAGGACCAAACTAGATAGCACACATGAAAACATCTTAGGCAGTTCCCAGCACAAAATTAACTTAAAGTGGCCAATTATGAGGATCATGATATTACCTTTAGCAATTATAATAATTCTGTCACGTAGAGCAATTATAATTAATGAAATGTTATAATGGTTAGGATGGAAATGCCTGTGTAATGGTGACTGGCTCAAAGTGGTGATGACTTCTGAGTAGGAGTTGATCAGACCCCATCCTGCTGCTAGAGGGTAGTCAGCATGGAGCACCAGTCCCCTGAAAGAGTGGGTCCAGTCTACTAGGGCATGACACAGAAGTGGCAGCCTGGGACTTGCCTCTTCTTGTCCTTGGTGTGGAGAATGGCCTTGGAGTAACTCCTGCCCCGGTGTCTTCTTCCTTCAATGGCCTCTTCCTGTTTTCTTCTTGGGCTTTTCTCTGTTTATCTGTTTTCCCACATTTAGGCTTTTTCACGTCCACTCAGAATCAAAGGGTAGAGATAAGGGTCTAGAGATCAGAAATCAGTACTATTCAGGCTTGGGTCTTTGGAGTTCCACTGAAGTTTTGGATTCCAAACTCCTCATATGTGATCTGAGTTGAAGAAGGACAAAACCTGACCTAGACAAACTAAAAGTAACAAGAATGTTCTTTGTCTCATGGAAGAAGAGGCACTGTGGTCCTAATGTAGCCCACAGTGGTGAGTTCTGGCTGGAGGAAAGAGCTTCAACTCATTTCTAGGCTGGAGATGTAGAGTTTGGAGTCTTTAAATCTGTGTGATATTTAAAGCCATGAGATTATGAGGAAGCTCATGAAGATGGGGATGGGAAGCCCTGGAACACTCTGGCATTTAGGGGACAGTGAGAAAGGACCAATGATCTGGAGAGGCCGAGAGGGAACAGCCAATGAGATAAATGAGGAACTGAGAGACAGTGGTGTACCCAAGGCGACATGAGCAAGCGTCTTGAGGAGAGGGAGTGATTTGCTTTGTCATATGCTGCTAATAGCAGCCTGGACATTTGACTCCTGGGCTTAGAACTATAAAGGCCATTGATCTCCAGACAAGAGCAGGTTTGGAGAAATGCTGAATAGAGAAGGGGTGGAGACCCAGAGGAATGGGAGGCAGCAGGTAGAAATAGCTCTTGGTGGTCTCGTCCATCACGTGCCAATTTCTGTGCCAGGAGATAAAAATAGATGGTGAGCCAGACAAGCTGTCTGCCTTTGAGGAGCCACAGTCCAGTGTAAGGGAAAGATGTTTAAATAAATCATCATAAAACTACAGGAGAGGCCATAAAAACAGAGGTGTGCATCGGGGGCTCCATTAGCCCAGAGGAAGGAGTGGCCAGATCCCTTTGAAGAAACATCGAAACTCAGAATGATTGGGTTTTCAGGTAGTGGATAGGAGGAATGGCATTAGCGCAAGAGTTTTTAAGCACAAAGATCACCTTTCATTCTTTCTATCATAATCTCCAGCCACCAAGGAGCCTGGCACGAAGACAGATGCTCAGTTGGCATTTGCTGAATGATTTTGTGAATTCTGGTAGAAGGGTTTTTCTTGAAACAGAGCTGCAAAAGAAACCCTTGTAGGCTGGGCACAGTGGCACACTCCTGTCATCTCAGCAATTCGGGAGGTTGAGGCAGAATGATAGTGAGTTCAAAGCCAGCCTCAGCAACTTAGTGAGGCCCTAAGCAACTCATCCAGATCCTGTCTCTAAATAAAGTACAAAAAAAGGGCTGGGGATATGACTCAGTGGCTAAGGGCCCTGGGTTCAATCCTTGGTACCAAAAAAAAAAAAAAAAAATAGAAAAGAAAGAAAGGAAGAAAGCAACCATTGCAGGAATGATGTAGATGTCAGCATCAAAAATAGAAAGTTATTTGAAGCATATGTAGGATGGGATCTATATTGGGGGAAAGAAAGGTATTATGGGTAATTCTAATTTTTGGAATTTTGTTCATCAGGCTATTTGGGTGCAGGTTGTAAGAGCTGGGTAGAAGATTATTCTTTCATAAATTGCCAAAGACCTAAGCTAACATAGGCTCTCTATATCAAAAGAATACAATTTATATTATAAAGATTAAGTCCCAGAAGAGATGGAAGGGATGGAGCTGACAATTCAGGAAAGCATCACTCAGGAAGACAGAACCCTTCCTTCCCCTGAGAGGACAGAGACAGAAGTAGAGGAAGGAAAGAGAGGCAGGACTGGGGGTGAGGGAGTACACTCGTCTTCTCCATTTGGAGACATAGGAACAGAGGAGACAAGGTTACCTACTGACACAGAGGGGAGGGAAGGGGTAGTGAGCTCAAGGGGGTGACGATAATTTGGAACCAAGGTCTTAGAAAGATTGGAATTATAAATTTCCAGGAGATGGCAATGGCTTGTTCCTCATGGCTCCCAGGGGCCTGATGAAGATGTGGGGAAGGTAGTGGGAACCAGCATGGTGGGCATGTTGGAGGGAAAAGTAATGTTGGGAAGTGAATGTCCTCGTGAGAACAACTCAGAGTATGTGGAGGAGTGGAGGCCGGACACAGCAAGGCTGATGGTCTCCGCTGAGGAGAAAAGCCTGACTTCTCATCCTTATATTATGTTTGGGTTTCCCCCAGGTGAGTCCTGAAGACTCCTGGAACCCAAGTTTTAACTGCTCCAAAAAACATCTGCCTGGCCCCCTAAGGGCCAGCCACTCTCTGGACCTCACAAAAAACTCTTCAAAGGGAATTTCCCAAATACCATGTGGTCTGTTTTAAGTCAGATCATTTTAATCGTGTCCTTCTCATTTGGTGGAAATCTCTCTTCACCTCCTTTCACATACAAACAGAAACCTAATTCTGTTTATGGACATTCTCTGGTTGTCTCTCGCCGTTTTTTGTGTGGTCCTGTCATTTCCATAACTGGATGGTAAGCTGTAGAAAGCAAGAATCAGGTCCTACATGTCTGCAGAGATGCCTGCTAATGTTTCAACTAAAGAAATGCCAAAATACTTGCTTAAGGATAAGTTAATTCATTAAGTAATTCAGCAGAATTTGCATCTGCCTTGTGCCAGACATTATGCTAAATACTGGGGACAAAAAGAGACCCTCCCCCTGCTCCTGGCCTCAGGGGGCTTCTGATCTCCTGCAGCACATAGGCTCGGTGTAGGAAGAAATAGGACATTTGAGAAGGGAGGCAGATGCACAGAGTAGGCATGTAGACTGTCTATCCAGGGACTTGCCAGCAGAGACCAGCCCCATTTGAGAGGGGCCAGGGAAAACACACAGAATCCATCAGACAGGGAAGGGAGAGAACAGGCTGGGCAGCCAGAAGAGATTGTCCAAGGACACGGAGACTGGAGAGCACTGTGTTTTGGGAACATCAGGGTGAGGTGCCTTTGGGGCATGACAGTAAGTCACACCAAAAATGTTGGTGGGTGCCAGGCCAACCTGAGGAATGCCAGCCTTGGCTTTCACACTTGTACCACAGGACTATTTAATCTAACTAAGTCTCACTGAAATGCAGTGAGACAGGCAGCAGCCCAGACGATCTGGTTGGGATTAGACCCAACATTCTCACCTTCCAGCACTTGGGACATGATGAGGGGTGGGGCTCAGAGGAGGTCCTAGGTTTGGAGGAGCAAACTGAAGACCACTGCTATGGCAATTGGAGAACTAAATGATTATTCAAGCCCAGTAAAATGTTGTTGCTCGGGTAGAGCAGTGATTCAGGAAGGTAGGGAGCAGGAGGGTTTTGAAAATGGTAAAAAGAAGAAACTGTGGCAGTTTGGCTGCAGTGAAGGCCAGGAGGACATAGAAAATTTGAGAGAGCCTGGTGTAGCTCTTTATAGGTGGAATCTACCTTAATTAGACTGGTGATAGAGCATTTCAGCCAGAGATAGAATCGTGAGGAGAACCTAGGATCTTTGCAAACCGGTGTCCTGGGGATTGAAGTGCCAGGGGGAGCAGAGTCCTGGTTGCAAAAGAAGTAGGACCAGGAAAGATAGAACTGAAGCCACGGCCTGTCTTCTGAACCCTCAGGACACTAGGGGCCTGGAGCTTGATAGCAGAATAGGTCGGCAAGGATTGTGCTCATTTAGAAACTCATTTTGTTACCCATGGTGGGTGGGGGAATTCCAGATAGCCCAGTGCTTTGGGGGCTGGGGTGGCACTGGTCCATGCTTGCTCTGCTGGAGGCAGTGCAATTGGAGAAAAGATTTTTTGGAAAGCAATTTGCATACCATCAGGTCATAAAAATGTTCAAACCACTTGACCCTGTAATGCTTCATGTGGGAGTGTGCCCTCTGGAAATAGTTCAAAAGAATGAAATGTCTGTTCACCTAGCCAAGTGTTAATTAATTAAGTAATTAATTAGACATAATGCATGTGTGCTGCATACACCCCAGGAGGGTGGAGAATGTGTACACCGTGGCAATGTTTATAATAGTAGTTATTTTAAATGTCACAATGGTTTAGCACAGTATGAGACAACCCTGTGTGGCTATTATGCTTTCATGCTCTCTGCCTCAAGCAGAATTCAAAATGGGCTGCTTGCTGTCATGGTTTACTGCACGTTCCCAGGAGTTTATTGTCTGGGCTTGAATTCTGAAGGTGCCGTGTCCTATATATGAGCTGGCAAGTTCACTAGCATGTCTAAGCTCAGCGTCTTTAACGTAAAACGGGTGCAAGATTAAATAATAAAAGGTGTACAAAATACTTGGTACCATCCTTAGCACACAAGTACTTGTTAACTCCAGCTGTTGTTTTAAATATATAAATATGTGGGTGAATAGAAAAAAAAAAAAACCTGACAGAGACTGCCCCAAATTTATAGCTTCAGGAAATATAATGAGTAATTTGTCTCCCGTGTTTTGGTTAGTATCTTTGCACTGAATTCTTTAAAGCCACAGGCCACACAGAAAAGTAAGCAAAGCACTTTGATCTGTCAGTTGATCTAGGAAAGGTCCGAATGATGGGCTTTGCTCTCTTTCCAGCGGTGTTTGGCCAGCGCTTGGATGAGACTGTGGCCTATGAACAGAAGTTTGGCCCCCACCTGGTGCCCATCCTGGTGGAGAAGTGTGCAGAGTTCATCCTCGAGCACGGTGTGAATGAAGAGGGCATCTTCCGCCTACCCGGTCAGGACAACCTGGTGAAGCAGCTGAGAGATGCTTTTGATGCCGGGGAGCGGCCCTCCTTTGACAGGTACGTGGTCCTCGCCTGCGGTTCTCCCTCTGCCCTCTCCTCTGCCTGGCCCTGTGAGAGCACCTCTCTATTCCAGTTGAGCCATGGGTCCTGCACAGACACTTCCAAGAACTGTGGCTTACAACAGAAAGAGCCTTTTGTTCTGTTCACAATTCAGAATTCGGGACCTGTAACACAGTCAAGAGAGTTTGCTGTTATTTATAGCAGAGATGATGTGAACTGGCACTAGAGCCTTTTGGATAAGTGACATCCAGGATACAGGGAACGGGACGTGCAGAGTAGGGCAGAAAGCTGAGAACTACTCTGAAGCCACCCTTTGGGAAGATAGGAGTTGAGCCTACAGACATGCATGCAGTATAGCAGGGAATGTACTGTATCAAATGATTTGTCTCTTTTATTGTTGTTTCACTTTAAACAATTTTTGTTTGTTTTTTACTATTTATGCTGTTTTTCTCATTTCTTTGTTTTCTTCATTCAATCTATGGGTGTTTTCTGTGTTGGGGGCTATGACAAGTAGTGGACAGTGTATAATGGAACAGGATTCTGGAAGCAGAACTTCAGAGAGGAGGTGGCACAGAATCCTGGAAAAGGCAATGAATTTCTGAACTAATGCAGTGAAAGGCAAGGGGTGGGGGCTGAGGGCTCAACATGACATCCCAGAACTGAGGGACTTTGGGAGATTGATGGATGTGTGTGGTGAAGGAGAGGCCCCAATCAAACCAGAGTCCCTAGGTTCTAATAAAGATAGCGGGATGAACTGCCACATAGGAGCATTTAGAGACTGCGGTCTTGCAGATTGTCAGCTGATTATCTTTCTGCCATTTTTCTTGGGAACCTCTCATTGTGTTTCAACAATAGTGTATTTCCCAACCTGACTGTGCCTAAAGGCATTTTTAGACAGTGACTAAGCAGGGTATTTTTTTTTTTTTTCAGAATCCCTGTGTTAAGGGAATGGTCCCGCCCCAGATTTCCTGAGGTCAGCCATGGAGTATAGACAGGGCTCCAGGCCAGCTTGTGTTCTCCTTTTGAGGTAGAAAGTTCACAAGTTGCAAAAGGGGAAGTTCTCAGAAGATAGTGCCAATTATAGGCTACCAAGAGCAAAACCAAAAAGGAAAATATACTCACAAATCCAAGATGTAGCTTTACGATCAGGTACTCGTGGTGTTCTTGTTTCTGTTGCCTCAAATGGCTCCCTTCTCCTGTCCCAATCCACCCATCCTCTCCTTGGTCCAGGAGTTGCACCCACCCAGTCTGATCTATAATCCCCAATCCTGAAACCAAGGAGATTCTCAGGTTGCCTGGACCTCTTACCACTTCAAAGCTTTTCAGTATATTCCCAGAGTTTCCTTTGAGGAACAGCAGTTTTTATTAACCTGAAATAAACATTTCTTCACTAAAGAGCTTCAAAGACAATCATATTGTCACATAAGGTTTTGGTCAATGACAGACCACATATACAATAGTGTAAACCATACAGCCTAGGTTTACAACATAGGAACATCTAGGTTTGTGGAAGTACACGCTATGATGTTTACACAATGACTAAATTGCCTAATTACTCATTTCTTATAACACATTCTTGTTGTTAAGCAACACATGACTGTATATGGTAGGTGAAGATTTATTTTCCCTTACAGCTCTTGGAAGCTGTGGGTATGAAAATTTTTCTTAATGAGCCACATATTAAATATTTAGGATTTGTAGGCTAGATGGTCATTGCCACAAGTAGTACATGATGTTCTTACAGTAAGAAAGCAAAGACAATATATAAATGTGGCTGTGTTCTTCTAAAATTCAATTTATGGGTACTGGAATTTGAATTTTATATAATTTTCACATGTCATGAGATTTTTTTATTTTAATATTTTTTATTTTTTATTTTTAGTTATACATGACAGTAGAATGTATTTTGACATATCATACTCGTGGAGTATACTTCCTATTTTTGTGGTTGTATATGATGTGGAGTTACGCTGGTTGTGTATTCATATATGAACATAGTAAAGTTATGTCCGATTCATTCTACTGTTTTTCCCCTTTTCATCCCCCCTCCCTTCACCCATTCCCCGCTCTCCATTCCATTAAACTTCCACTCCCTGTACCTCCCACCCCATTGTAAGTCAGTATCCACATGTCAGAGAGTACATTCAACCTGTGGTTTTGGGGGATTGGTTTATTTCACTTAGCATAATAGCCTCCAGTTCTATCCATTTACCAGCAAATGCCATAATTTCATTTGCCTTTATGGCAGAATAATATTCCCTTTTATATATGGACCAGATTTTCTTTATCCATTCATCTGTTGAAGGGCACCTAACTTGGTTCCATACCTTAGCTATTGTGAATTGAGCTGCTATTAACATTAATGTGGCCATGTCACTATAGTATGCTGATTTTAAGTCCTCTGGGTATATTTCGAGGAGTGAGATAAATGGGTCAATTGGTGGTTCCATTCCAAGTTTTTTGAGGACTCTCCATACTGCTTTCCAGAGCAGTTGTTCCAATTTGCAATCCCACCGGCAATATATGAGCATACCTTTTTCTCCACATCTTCACCAACATTTGTTGTTATTTGTGTTCTTGATAATTGCCATCTGACTGGAGTGAGATGAAATCTCAGTGTAGTTTTAATTTTCATTTCTCTAATTGCTAGTGATGTTGAACACTTTTTCATGTATTTGTTGACCATTTGTATTTCTTCTGTGAAATGTCTGCTCAGTTCCTTAGCCCATTTATTGATTGGGTTATTTGATTTTTGGTGTTAAGTTTTTTTGAGTTTTTAATACATCCTGGAGATTAATGCCCTGAGGTACAGGTGGCAAAGATTTTCTCCCATTCTATAGGCTCTCTTCATGTTCTCGATTGTTTCTTGCTTTGAAGAAGTTTTTAGTTTGATACCATCCCATTGATTGATTCTTGATTTTTTTACTTCTTGTGCTTTAGGAGTCTTGTTGAGGAATTTGGTTCCTGAGCCAACATGATGTAGATTTGGGTCTACTTTTTCTTCTAGTAGGTGCAGGGTCTCTGGTCTAATGCCAAGAAACTTGTTCCACTTTGAGTTGATTTTTGTGCAGGGTGAGAGATTGGGGTCTAATTTCATTTTTTTAACATAAGGATTTCCAGTTTTCCCAGCATCATTTATTGAAAAGGCTATCTTTTCTCCAGTTTATGTTTTTGGCATTTTTATCTATTATGAGATAACTGTATTTATGTAGGTTTGTCTCTGTGTTTTCTATTCTGTACCATTGTTGTTTTGCTGTCAATACCATGCTGTTTTTGTTACTATAGTTCTGTAGTGTAATTTAAGGTATGGTGTTGTGATACCTCCTGCTTCACTTTTCTCACCGAGAATTCCTTTAGCTATTCTGGGTCTCTTATTTTTCCAATGAATTTGATGACTGCTTTTTTCATTTCTATAAAGAACATCATTGGAACCTTAATAGGAGTTGCATGAAATCTGTATAAAGCTTTTGTAGTATGGCCATTTTGACAATATTAATTCTGACTATCCAGGAACGCAAGAGATCTTTCCATCTTCTAAGGTCTTCCTAGTGTCCCAGATATTTTAGAATGCTATATTGCTTTTCTCATTTACCTCTAAGTATTTTTATTTCACTCCTGATTTTCTCTGCTATTGATTGGCCATCCAATAGCATATTATTTAGTATTCAGGTGTTAGAGTAGCTTCTATTTTTATATTTTACTATTGATTTCTAATTTTATTCCATTATGATCTGATAGAATGCAAGGTATTATCTCTATTTTTCATATTTGCTAAAGTTGCTTTGTGGACTAAGATATGGTCTATTTTAGAGAAGGATCCATGTGCTACTAAGAAGAAAGTGTATTCAGTCATCAATGGATGAAATATTCTATATGTGTCTATTAAATCATAATTAATTAATTGTATTTTTTAGTTCTATAGCTTCTTTATCTAGGTATTTGTTTGGAGAATTTATCTAATGGTGAGAGAGGTATGTTAGAGTCAACCAGTATTTTTGTGTTGTAGTCTATTTGATTCTTGAAATTGAAAGGTTTGTTTCATGTACATAGATGCTCCATTGTTTGGGGCTTAAATATTTATTATTGTTATGTATTATTGATGTATAATTCCCTTAAGCAGTATAAAATGTCCTGTTTTGTCCCTTTTGATTAACTTTGGTTTGAAAGTTTCTATACTTATCTGATGTAAGTATAGAAACGCCTGCTTGTTTACAAGAATCATGTGAATGATATGTTTTTTCCCATCCTTTTACCTTCAGTCTGTGGATGTCTTTGCTTATGAGGTGAGTGTCTTGAAGGCAGCATATTATTGTCTTGTTTCTTAATCCAATATGCTAGTCTATGTCTTTTGACTGATGAGTTTAGGCTATTTACATTCAGTGTTATTATTGAAATATGATTTTTATTCCTTGTGATTTTGATTTATTTCTGGATTTTAATTTGAATTAGTTTCTTATTTGATTGATTATTGTTCTAGTGTAGTTTCTCCCTTTGTTGGTTTTCACTTTTATTTTTTATTTCTTCTTCATGAAATATCTTATTGAGTATGTTTTGTAGTATAGGCTTTCTAGTTGTGAATTCTTTTAACTTTTGTTTATCATGGAGGTTTTTATTTCATTGTCAAATCTGAAACTTAACTTTGCTGGGTATAGTATTCTTGGCTGGCATCTGTTTTCTTGCAGAGCTTGGAATATGTTATTCCATGACCTTCTAACTTTGAGGGTCTGTGTTGAGAAATCAGCTGAGATCCAGATTGATTTCCCTCTAAAAATAACCTGTCGTTTTTCTCTGGCAGCCTTTAACATTTTATCCTTATATTGTATGTTAGGCATTTACATAATTGTTGTGGATCTGTTGTTATTTCACACATTTGGGGTCCTGTAAGCTTTCTGTACTTGATTTTCCATTTCATTCTTTAGGTTTGGGAAATTTTCTGATATTATTTCATTGAAAATATTGTACATTCCTTTGACTTGTGTCTCTGAGCCTTCATCTATCCTGATTAATCTTAAATTTGGTCTTTTCAGGTTATCCCATATTTCTTGGAAGTTCATGGTTTCTTAATATCTTTTTCCATGGTCAACTTTCTTTTCAAGATTATATATTTTTTCTTCATCACCTGAAACTCTGTCTTCCAAGTGATCTAGTCTGCTCTTAATGCGTTCAACTGAAGTTTTAATTTGGCTTATTGATTCCTTCATTTTGAATATTTCTACTTGATGTTTTTTAGAATCTCTTTCTCTTTCTTGAAGTGATCTTTCACCTCCTGTATTTACTGCAAGATTTCACTCCTTATATCATCCCTTACCTTGCAGATCAGTTTAACCGTGTACATTCTAAACTCCTTCTCTAACATTTCTTCCACTGTTGTGTCAATGGATTCTGTTATTGGTGTATCTTGGTTTGTTTGGGATGATTTGGTTCTTTCTTTTTTGTGTTGTTTGAATGTCTACCCATCTAATAATATGAATGTGAGGCAGTAGAGTTTCTACCCTGTGGACTTATAATGTCCCTGAAGGTTTCCAGTACATTACCATTTATGGGGAGAGAAATAATAACAACAACCATGCAAAGAATATATGGCATTAAACCAAATATTCCTGCTATGACGTCTACAATGTTAGGTGTCACAAAAAAACCAGAAATAATATGATCAGTTATTGTCTACAATAAGAAAAGTAAGTTTGCAAAAGGGTTTACAATTTTGAATGACGAACAGGAAGAGAATAGGAGTGATATAGGATATGATGATTGTGAGGGAGTAGGAAAGAAGATAGAAATAAAAAAGTAAAGGAAGAGTAAAAGACAGAAAAAAATATAGATTGGCTGTTAGCAGAAGGAAAGGGAAATAGATTATATATATATATATATATATATTTTTTTTTTAATAAAAATAAAAGAATACAAAACAAAACTGAAATATACTAATTAAGCATCCTAGTCCTCAAAAAACTGATCCATGAACAATGACTGTTTTCAAAATCTAGAAATGGGAAATAAAACAAATATGAATATGTATAAATGTCCATGAACCATTAAGGTCACAATTAAACAAAGAAAAGAAAAAAGGAAATTAAAAAAAAACAGATGGAAAGTTAAAGAATTCTTTCTGTTGGAGTTCAAAAGATTCTCAGCTTCTTGTCTCAGCAGTTTTAGGTGAGGTTGTCTGGAGTGTGATGCACTACCCCTCTGGATTGCTTGGAGTGGTAATCTCACAGGTGGAATTCCTTGAGGCAGGGTTTAGGCTTAGGTGGGCTCCAGGCTCTTTACTGAATGCCAGCTGGTCTGGAGATTTTAAATTGGTGCACCTCTAGGGCCCAGCAATTGCCAGTCTATGCTGGAAGACTGCACCCCAGGGTCCTCCCCTGGGTTCTACTTGTGTGTTGGAGGAGCCACTATGTCACCTGCAGACCCCATATTTCCTGGTCTTGGATTCAGTCTCCAAACTCAATTTGTCCCACCCCTACCTTTTCGAATTCCCAGCCTATCACGTGTCTCCCAGCCCATCCTACAAACAACCAGATTGGGGTGGCCGGGGAGTCAGGTGGGTTTCCATGACCCGTTGTCCCCTGTGTAAACTTATTTCCATGTTTAATATTCTCCTGGTCACTTAGGCACACTCTGTGTCACACAGTTTGGGTTTGATCTCTAAACTCTTCATACCCAGACACATTTCAGGCCTCCTAAAAATTCAGGTTCCTTTAATTCCCTTGTCCTTCTACTTGGCTCATGGGGGAACCACCTTGGCTGGTGCTTCTGGCCGTCGCAGCTGTGGTACTAGGATTTCTTCCTTATTTTATTATACCCAGCCTCCTGAGTTTCTGATTTGCTTTCAGTATCCAGTTTTAAATTCCAGTAAAGTCCCCCTCACCATTTTTTGTTGCTTTTGTTCATCCACCTTGCTGAGAAGCTACCTGTCTGCTTTCTTGGTTTCACACTACAGAGCAGCCTCAGGAAAGCAACCTTCTCCATTCTGACATCTTGTGAGATAGTCTTTGAGCTTTTTCACCCCAATCATTCAAACACATAGAACTCATTTTCAGCTTGCAGGGGCTGGGCCAGATTTGCCTCCCAGGCTGTGGTTTGCCAACCTCTGCTTTAAACAGAGAAACTGAACCACAGAGCCAGTCTCTTTCACTCGATCACACAGTCATCTGAATGTTGTCCCAGCTCCTACAGTGGGAACTCCTCTGCCTACCTTCCAGCCACATGCCACCTGTCTCATGGTATAACTCCTTGACACTTCTCAGAGGTGCGCCTTCATCTGAAAATCACCTATGGCTCCCCAACCCTGGCTTGGGTTCCCTTTCTGTACTTCCATATGATATACTTCCTGAGCCCATCCACTTCCTGGGTCCTGGGCTTCCCATTTCATGGCACTAACCACACAACATGGTAAGGACCTGGAAACACTGATGTCCTTCCAGCTGTGTGGCCAGTGAGGTCAGGGATCCTGTGTATCTCTTGGATCTAAAATCCTTGTGCTTGACAAGAACAAAACAACAAAAAAAAGTTCTCTCGTTGCTTATCAGTTGAATGGATTATTGAGGAAATCCATGAATGAATCTGAGAGTTATTTTAAGCACTCTGGGAGATTAAAGAAGTCAGTGGGTCAAAGATATAAAAGAGTCAACACATAAAAAATTAGAGACAAATTAGACTGCAAATTGTTTAGATCTAAATGACTTGAGGAAAGAAGAAAGCAGTAAAGACAAAATAGTTGAAAATGGTTTAGTGGAAAAAGTGGGCCTTGAATTTAACTTTGAAGCAGTTGGGTGGAAATAGAGGGGGAAAGTGTACAGGGTTGGTTTCCAGAAGGAGGAATAAGTAAAAATTTGTGGGACTCTACAGATTGCAACTTTCCCTGGAACTCCTGGTTGTACTCAGGGTGGAGGTGAGGAGAGTTCTGGAGAGTCAAGGAGTGTTGCTTATTTTCTTCCAGAGACACAGATGTGCACACCGTGGCCTCTCTGTTAAAGCTCTACCTCCGAGACCTCCCAGAGCCAGTGGTTCCCTGGAGCCAGTATGAGGGCTTCCTCCTCTGTGGGCAGCTCATGAATGCAGATGAAGCAAAGGTTTGTGTCTCCTTAGTTCAGCTGTCCTGCTTTAGAAGAAAGTGATTGGTTTCCTGAACATTCTTGTGGAAGGAAGCAGTGAGTCAGGGGGCCCCACACCCTTTGGTGAGATGCTTTGTCAAATTGGGCCTTCCTCTGCAGCATAATGACAGATGATGCCAATCATGGTGATTGGTACCCAGCCTTCTCTAAGGAAGGTAATGCACCACAGTCAATTATCTGAGAATCACTTTTAAAATAATGAGAGAAGGAGAATAGACCTGAGAAGGCTTAAGAGCTCTGTAGCCTTGCTGAGACCTGCTGGGACACAGGGACAGGCTGACCAAGCCAGAGGGCCGGTGCAGGTTTGGGCTGGTTAAGCTCTGTGACGGCAGTGGATATCAGGAATGGTTACTGGAGGAAAGCACATGCCAGAGAGAGGAAGGATAGGGAGGTTTGCTTTGAATTTTTTTTCTGTGATAGCTGACTGTGGGGTCTGGAATCACCATCTGCAGCATCATGCTAGTGAGAATACGTAAGTTCACCAGCAGGAGTTTTGATCCTATGCAGATTGTTTCCATAGAGGTCTCATAGTCCACCACCATCACCACAGGAATCATATTAGAAAACCAATTGACTAATCAACAAAATAACTAACAGTAATAAAACCTTCATTTTTTAAACAAAGACTTTTAATACCAAATGTCCATGAATATATTTGTGCTACACAGTTAATTTGGGGGCCTAAGTCTCCCCTTTTAACTAGGTTGACTTAGCATGACTTTTTCTAAAACTCTGTCTGGCAAAGTGGTGCACAGAAAAACCTCTGATGAAGACCTGGACTTAACTTTGCTTTTACCCTTCGGCAAATTAGGCATCTTTTATGAGATTTGGTTTACTTTCTCAGACCAATAGAACTTTCTATAAGGATGGAACCATTATATATTTGTACTGTCCACATATACTATAGTAACCCCTAGTCACTCATGGCTATTGGGTTCTTGAAATGTGGCTAGTGTACCTGAGGAATCAAATTCTTAATTAATTTAATTTATTTAATTTTTTAAAATATTTATTTTTTAGTTTTAGGTGGACACAATATCTTTATCTTACATTTATGTGGTGCTGAGGATCGAACCCAGTGCCTCGTGCATGCTAGGCGAGCACTCTACCACTGAGCCATAATCCCAGCCCTGTTTTTATTTAAATTTTAAATAACCACATGTATCAATTAGCTATTTTGTTAGATAACAGGGGCTGAGAAAATTTTCATAATATTCACAATATCCAGGATTGCTTTGAGGGCTAAGGGATATGACATAGTGAGTGACATTTTTAAAGAATATTGGTATGGGGGTTTATTTTCTAATCTGCCTCAGAATTTTTGAAGGTCACATCCACAGAAAATATATATATATATATTTTTTTTTTTAAATAGAATTTTCAAGCGAATGAAGAAATAGTGTTCTAACCCCTTAAGAAAACACAGCTGTGAGAATGGCCATCCTGACTGTCAGTGGGAAGCCTCAGATCCCAGCATGAGTAGAAAGGCTATTTTACATTTCAAAATTGGGACAGGAAGAGAGCAATAAAGATGTAGCTAACCTGCTGTGGCCATTATAGCTGTTTTTCTGAATAAAAATCAGATCACATGATCTGATGTAGGATATTTTGTATGTAAATTATGAATTTTGTGGGGTGAGGGAGATGAGGATGTGAAAAGTCTTGATTTATATACTTTTAATAAGTCAATTTTATTGTTTTATGAAAAAATGTTATGAAAAAAGTTTTAAAATTGGGCTAAAAAGACAGATGTTTCAGGTGCTATCCCACCCCTCAGTTCTAGGGAGAAGAAGAAAGACTCTCAGATGCAGCCCAAACAAGATTCCAACCCCTGAACTTCCTCCTGTTACACCACCTTCTCCCAACATCTCCAATCTCAACATATTTGAAAGTCTCTATGTCCATGGTGATGCATATTCTGTTAATACCAAGGGCCAAGATCTCACTAGCTAAAATATGGCAGGGGTGGTTGCTTGGAGGGAGGACTCAGCTGACAAGGAGGGATCTCATCATGAAGTAGGCACTCTGGATCAGACACCATGAGGCTGCATTTGGACTGACAAGGCTACAGGGTGAGTTTTCTCCAGGAGAGCAGCTCAGGTTTTATGATGAGGGTGCCCTTGGGCCACATGTGAACTTGTGTACTCTCACAAGCTGGAGATCATAGATGATGACTGTAGACCCCACTGATAGCTGAAAAGAACAAAGGTCTCGTGTCCTTCCTCTCTCTGGAACGTGCTTTCCTCCAGCAACCACTCCTGATATCCACTGCCATCACAGAGCTTGACCAGCCCAAACTTGCACCAGCTCTCTGGCTTGGTCAGCCTGTCCTTGTGTCCCAGCAGGTCTCAGCAAGGCTACAGAGCTTGTAAGCCTTCTTAAGCCTATTTACTTTGAAAGTAATTCTGAGATATTTGATTGTGGTCCAATTCTTTATTTAATGGATCATCACATCTCAAACATGCATTAAGCAAACAATTATTGTGTGAGTGCGTAAAATTGTCCAGGTTTTATAGTAGCTCAAGGTCAAGGGTGGAGTAGGCTGGCAGAATTCCAGTCAAATGTAAAAAAAAAAAAAAATGCACCATAACAAAAACTTTGACACACCCTGTGCTATTTTTTGCAACTTTCTGAGAACTTACAGTTATTTCCAAGTAATTTTTAAAAACTCACAAAAGTATAGGAACAGGAGTGACTACCAAAGTGTTGTTTCTGCACAGATGCACCAATTATGTTGCTTGATCTCATCGTTGGCAACTGGGCAGGCTTCCTTACTAGTGTTAAAAATCTCTTCCCAGGCTCAGCAGGAATTGATAAAGCAGCTTTCCAGCCTTCCTCGGGACAACTATAGTCTCCTGAGCTACATCTGCAGGTGAGGGTCTCCTGATGTCAACTCTACTATGTTTGGCCACATCAGAAAATTCAGAACGAATTCCCTGGTTAGAAAAGGAGAAACTATTTCCAAGATTGCAGTGATTCAGGCCCAGAACTTAGAAAGGTCAACCCTATTCACATAACACCGAGGAAGCTTCCTGTTTCTACAAGATAATTTCAAGGATCCCTAGAAATCTGGTTGGCACTCAGAATGAACAAGCTCCTCCTTCATGCTTGCCAGAGTCCTGGGACATGCCAGAGAACCCAGAATCTTTTTAATGTTTCTAGAATGATCTCTGGTCTTCCTGACACAGGACCATAACTTACCACCCAGAGACATTTATTATGAGCCATGCTTTTTGTTTCCTTCAACCTTTTCTGGGGACCTGCCATGTGACATCCTTGTGATGTGGGTGTGCTGGGGTGGGAACCTGAGTCACCATCCCAGACAGACCCAAATTTTGTCTTCTATTTTGTAAAAATAAATTTGTTATAATTTCCAGATCATAAAAGTGTTACTTGCTTGATTTGGAAACCAGAAAGATACAGCAAATTGTAAATAAAAAATGAAAATTACACAATCCCTCTTGTAGCACTAATCTCTGTGAAAATTTGGACACGTTTCCTTCTGGAGATTTCTCTCTGTGATGGATCTTTTCATACATCCATCTAAAAATAGGAAGACGTTTTTATATCAGGTTGAAATTTTTAAATCGCATCTGACTTTTTTGCCTTATTTTTGTGCCGTGAGCACTCTCCTATGTCATAAAATAGGATTATAAATGACTCCGTAATATTTCATAATGTTTTATCATTTGGACATATCACTATTTAATAATTTCTGTATATTTGGGACTTTATTTTTATTTTTTTATATTTGGAAACTTCCTAGGTTTTGGCAAGTCTCTGATTATCACTATTGATATCATATTTTGTAAAATTTTTTTATTAGCTCTTTAGTTTTACATGGTGGTAGAGTTATGTTGCTTCAGTCTATCCATTTAAAAATATTTTTAGCAAAAGTACCCTGAAATTCCCTTATAGATTCGTTCAGGCTTTGGTGGTGGTTGTTTCTTTTACAGTGAATCTGAGAATTTCATGCCTCAAATGGGTAAAAATATAGTCAAAATTAATGGTCAGTTATTGGACCTGCTGAGGGTCAGAGCCTCTGCTGGGCCCTCTGAGAGGAGGATGAGAGGGAGGAGGCACCATGGCTTCTGACTCTGAGACCTCACTGATAAAGTTGTCCTCTCTGGAGACATCAGGGGATGTCTCTGAGAACTGGGAGACAAGTATGTAAAGGCAAGACAGGAGGGCAGTCACTTGCCCATTTTAGTCCCCCTGGTCATCCCTTAGCTCCCTGAATTTCATCCAGCCGCCCGCTTATGTGATTCTGTGTGCCCAGACCCACCTAACCCCCAGCAGCTGGGCAGTCCTCCATGGTTTCTCTTCCCTCCTTAGTCTTGAATCTTTCAGGCCAAAGCTAAACTCTTTGTGGGCAGAGCAGATTCCATTCCTGAGACAGAAGGAAAGAGTAGAGATCTAGCAAGAATCTTGCTGTACCTGTAAGTACTTTCTCCTGGCAACTTCCTGTTTTCTACTGTGGGATTTCTTGGCTGCCTGCAGGTTTCTACATGAAATCCAGCTGAACTGTGCTGTCAACAAGATGAGCGTGGACAACCTGGCTACTGTGATTGGTGTGAATCTCATCCGGTCGAAGGTTGAAGACCCTGCTGTGATCATGAGAGGTACACAAGCCTGGTCCTGCAGAGAAGGCAGGCCCAGAGGCAGCAACAAACGATAGCACCGTCCCTCCTGTTTGTGCACGGCTCTGCATTTTTGCCAAGGGCTTTCAATTGATTATCTTGTCTGAATCATATTAACAAGCCCTGTGAGGCAAAGAGGGCTGGAATGACATCTGTTTGCCAAACCACACATCTGAGAGAGAACAAGAACTTGCCTGTGGTCACGCAGCATAGTAGGCTGACATGTGAAACAGCTAGTGTTTCCTAGTTTTTTTTTTTTATTACTTTTAAACACTCTTCACTAGGTGGAGTAAACAAGATTTCATGTTGTAAGTCAGATCACAAAAAGGCTTCTGAAAACCTGGATGGAGAAGACTTTTGAGGTTGTGTCTTGTCTCCATAAGCAAAAGTCCTGGCATTGAGTACTGATGCCTGCCATGGGTGCTGGAAGGTAGTGTACCCAGCACACATTTGATAGGTGTCCAGTATGAAACCAGGTGTCACTGAGGACCACAGCATAAATGAATAATGTCCTCATTTTTTTCTTTTGTCATATTGCTATTTTCCTGATCAGAAATGAATCCAGAGAATGATAGGCTGAAAATATCCTTCATGGCTCCCTCTTTCACCACCTTAGACCATCCCTTTCACCATAATTTCTTACTCCAAGCAATTAAGAAGGGTCCTGAAAGAAGCAAAATGAGGTTCTTTGGGGCCCTGTGGTTTAGGGCCGAGTTTGGAGATAAACCATGGTTGGAAACTGTTGAAGACTAACTACCTGCCTCCTATCCCATAGTCCAGCACTACAAATCTCTTTCTTCTTTCTTTCAGGGACTCCTCAGGTCCAAAGAGTGATGACCATGATGATCAGAGACCATGAAGTCCTCTTCCCGAAATCCAAGGATGCACCCCTGTCCCCCTCTGCCCAGAAAAATGATCCCAAGAAACCTCCAGTGCCCCGAAGCTCTGTGGGCTGGGATGCCACTGAAGACCCCCCAATTTCTAGGACGGACAGCTTCAGTAACACGGTAAGACACAGAGAAAACTTTCTGTCACCATAGAACTTTCCTTTCATCCAGGTCATTCCGTGTAGAGCTGCTTTGGGTGACAATCTGGCAGTTATGGATGATGCTATGGCAGGGGCCCCAGCTGCTGCAGACCCACTGAATACATCTTGAGTTCCTGGCCTCTTTTAAAATTTGGCTTCTGCAGGCTTCATGGAGATGGAGTTACTGACATGCATACAAGCTGCCTAAAGACTGGGCAGTGCCATCCCCTCTGCAAGTCTCTCTAAAAGAGAAACCTTTTCAAACACATACCAGGGAAGTTCAAGGGGAAAAAATAGATACCACATTGTAAATGTTTTGGTGAGAGTTGTTGAAAGTTCTGTGTGAAAGTCCAGAGAGAACTGGCTTCCTGCTAACCCTGAAACGTGATCCCTTCCTCAGAGTAAGTGATGTGTTCGTGTAATACTTCTCATTCCCTGATAAGCTGTCTCAGCAATGTCAGTCCCCTCATTTGTACAGAAGAGCTGGAGCTCACGTTCCCAATGTCCCCAAACTGCAGATTCCAACATGTAGATGACTCGAGGGCAATAATTTACAAAGGTCAAATATTTTTATATATTTATAAGGGCAAATATTTTTAAAAAGACCATGTGAACTTTTATAGCAGCTTCATCTTTATGTGTGGCCAAGAAATGAATTTAAGATTTCTGGTTGACCAGATAACTTAAACTACATATATATATATCT
>NW_025999977.1:4481893-4496253 GCF_001458135.2 Marmota marmota marmota | reverse complement strand
ATATATATATATATATATATATATATATATATATTACTATTAGTCCTGAAGATGAGAAAACAAAAGTGATAGTGATTGTAGCTGTGGCTTTTCTTAAATGTCTGGACATAGGCATCCTACTAACACTCAAGAATTAAATTGCACTTTAAAAATGTTCATATTTTCTGTGAAAAAGTTATCCTAGCAGTCTTTGAGAATAGCCATTGCTATACTTATTTGTCAGGTTTCCACTATTTGCTGTTTGCTATGGCCAGCTATTATGCTGGGAAACTTAATTAGATCACCTCTGGAGTTCTCACCATGATTGTAAGACAAAATTTACCATGATCATAAAAAAAAATTTTTTTTTAGTTGTAGATGGACACAATACCTTTATTTCGTTCATTTTATTTTTATGTGGTGCCAAGGATTGAACCCAGTGCCTCACTTGTGCTAGGCAAGCGCTCCACTGCTGAGCCACAACCCCTACCCTGCCATTTACATTTTTTGATTGAGGAGCTTAGGCCAGAGAGGTCGACCAGTTGGTCCAGCATGACAGCACTAGAATGTTATAGACCAGGACTCGGGTCTAGTTCCCACTTCAGGACCCAGGTGTTTCTGACACCAGGGAGTATGATAGAGGGAGATTGAACCCTGATTTTCACATTTTATGTTCTGTGCTCAATTCTGTCTGTCTCTGTCTCTCTGTCTCTGTCTCTCTCTCTCTCTCTCTCTCATTTAAATTTAAAATATACAATATATACACATGGTTCAAAAAGTGAGGAAAATGATGTGCATTGAAAAGTCGTGTTCCCTCTCCTATTCTCACACACCTTCTTTCCTACTTTTATTAGATTTTTATTCATGCCTTCATTTTTTGTACAAATATAAAGACTTGAATGTAAATTGTTATCTCTCTTTTTACACAAAATGTAGCATGATTTCTCTCTTTCTGTCTACCTGCACTCTTTCTACATGTACACATTACTCTGTCTCTTGCATTTTTTAACATTGTGGTATACCCTAGAGACTTTTTCATGTTGACACATAAACAGCTACCTCACATGACCTCATATTTTTAGCAGGTATATTGTATTCTATTCTGTACATGTGCCATACTCTACATAACCAGTCTGTGTAGATGCTCAGCTTATTTTCAGCCCTTTGCACCACAGACAAGGCCACAAGGAATAACTTTGACCACACTTCCTTTTGTAGTCAGCTATATATATTTGTGAGATAAATTCCCAGAAGTGGGGTTGCTGGTTCAGAGGGTAAGTGGATCAAAAACTATAATTTTGATAAAAATGATTAGAGTTTGTGTCATTTTATATTTCTACAAGCCATGCATGAAAGAACCTATTTCTCTACAGTTTCACCACAGAGTGCTCCATCAGATTTAGGGGTTTGCCCATCTGATAGGTGAGAACTGGTATTTTCATAATTTTAATTTGAGTTTCTCCTACTATGAGAGAGGGTTGAACATTGTTTCTTATGTGAAAGGTCTGGTTGCATTTTTTCCTCTATGACTTGTCTAATCTTGTCTTGTGCCCATATTTATGCTGATTGTTGATCTTTTTGTTCCCAATTTGTGTAAGCTTTATGTGATAGGAAGAGTAGCCAATGGGAGTTACCCCTTTATATATTGGGGAGAGTTGCCTAGGAGATGCATTGCCAGTATTTTTGCCAATTTGTCATTTTGCTTTTGTTTAGCATGTGATAATTTGTTTGTTCTAGTTTTGCTATTTTTACTTTTGGAGGTTATGGAAATGCATGTCAATTGAATTTATTGAACTTTTCTTTATGGTCTCTGGATTTTGAACCATAGGAAGGATTCCCATCATTCGCTCATAAAATAATTCATTTACCACAGTCAAGCAAATGATTTTAATCAGTGCTTCATCTCTAGAGCATGGACAAGTTCCTTATGTACAGTATCTTTTTGGAAAATTACCATGCAGATAATCAAGAAAAGTGACAAATTAAGAGATGGTCTCCTAATTAAAAGTGTCACAGATGTGACCCATTTCTGCAAGACTCTAGTCCTTATCTTAGGGGCAGAACACATAGATGGGAAAATCCCATGTAACACCTATGACCATTTTTTTCTAGGCAAGTGACTCTGATGCCACAAGCCCTACTGGACTACAGCCAAGTGACCAGCATCAGGACAACAGCAAAGCCCCCAAGGAAAAGCCAGGAGATTGGAAGCTGCAATCCCGAAAAAGGACTCAAACGCTCCCTAACCGGAAATGTTTCCTGACATCAGCTTTTCAAGGTGCCAACAGTAGCAAAGTGGAGATCTTTAAAAATGAGTTCTGGTCACCTTCATCAGACGCTAAGACAGGGGAAGGGCACAGGAGAACCTTGTCTCAAGACTTGCGCCACCTCTCGGACTCCCAGAGGACTTCCACCTATGATAATGTCCCTGCCCAGCCCGGGTCCCCTGGGAATAAACCCAGTGCACTCTCTGCCCCTGCCTGTGACTCCAAGAGAGATCCTCTTGCCAGCACAGACTCTGACACTGGGCCTGCAAGAAAGAACTCTGGAGAAGAGGAAATTGATTCTTTGCAGAGGGTGGTCCAGGAACTACAAAAGGAAATAGAAACACAGAAGCAAATGTATGAGGAACAGATTAAAAAGTAAGTTATGGTAAGAGGAGCACCAGGCGGTACTTGGTTTCCATCTATGGAAGCAATAGATGTTGTTCTTATTGGCCAAAAAATTCACATTATGAAACTTTTAGGGAAGACAGTAATCTAAGATCAGTCAAGCCTAATAAGTCAAAGGGTTAAGGGAGAAATGAGATTCCTCAATGAATGAAAACCCTAAACTTTAGATTAGATTAATAAAAACCTAAATAGCTAAGCCTAAATAGCTTTACCAACATTTTCCAGATAGTGGTCCCTTAAGGTAAACAGTCCTTAATGAGTTAAGAAGAACTTTAAAAAAATATTTCATATCATATCATTTGTGGAGTCTCCAAATATTTCATGAGCACCTCCTGTGGACCAGGCACTGATCTAGATGTTGGAGAATAGCACTGAACAACACAGATAAAAGTGCCTGTGCTTATAGACAGCTCTCTTCTAGTGAGGACAAGCAAACAATAAAAATATATAATAATGGGGCTGGGGATGTGGCTCAAGCGGTAGTGCGCTTGCCTGGCATGTGCGGGGTGCTGGGTTGGGTCCTCAGCACCACATAAAAATAAAATAAAGATGTTCTCTCTCTCTAAATATATATATATATAAAATATCTGTCATGCCAGATGGTAGAAAATGCTGTCGGCCTTGGAGAGTTCAGGAAGTCAGTTAGAAGTGCTAGTGTTAAATGGGGTGGTTAGGGAAGGCCTCTCTAAGAAGGTGTGTAAGTAAAGGCCTAAAGGAGATGAGGACACAGTCAGGCCCATAGATGGGGAAAGAGAAGCAAAGGTGCAGAGGCCTAGAAGCAGGTAGGTCTGGCATATTCTGCATACAAAGAGCCTGGAGTAGGAGGAGAATGATGAGTAGGAGATCCAGGAAGAGAAGTAGGGTGTTCAGGGCACGGTAGGGTGTTGTCAGCCATCAGGAAGGCTGATTAAGATGGAAGCTTCTGGACAGTTTCTACTTCACTTAATGCTTTGTCTGATCATTGGCTTTCTGTTGAGCACAGACTGCAAGGGGCAAACGGAAGTGGGAGGCCAGTTAGGGCAGCTGGTGCTACAATCTCGTACAAATTCCAAAAATGTTTGCCCACAATTTATTCCTTTGGGTAGATAATTTTTTTTTTTACTAATGATTGGCCAGCAAATTGTTTTTTTGCAAGAGGAAAACCTCAATCTAAGTTTGCCTGCATGAGCACTAGTCATAAGATCTTGAAATGTGAATTAATGGGGATTTGTATTTATGAATACTTCATCCATTTAGACTCAGGTACCTGAAAGGAAGACTGCTGTGAGCCCCCATCCATTGTTCCCTGCAGAGAGCTCCATCAAAAGCAAAATGCAGCTCCTTTGTCTAAGAACCTATAATCAATCATCTGTGGAATTACATGCTTTCTGTGACATCTTGGCAGTGAACATACCAGCCCTAGAGAAAGCTCACATCACACTCTAAGACAAGTGTCATTGACAAAGTAGAAAGAGAAGCAGCTGCCACAAAGGTGGTTGCTCCTGAATAGAACAGAGTCCTGTGAATCGACCTGTCAGGGGATCCCCTGTCCACAGCAGAGGGAGGAGGATTGACAGCCTGGCAGTTAGCGTACTCTAAGTTTTGTGTTTCAGAAACATCTTGTCATGGAACCCCCACAGCAAT
The DNA here is from genome assembly GCF_001458135.2 of Marmota marmota marmota. Lineage (NCBI taxonomy): Eukaryota > Metazoa > Chordata > Mammalia > Rodentia > Sciuridae > Marmota > Marmota marmota. The sequence goes on along the minus strand of NW_025999977.1, from coordinate 4,491,979 downwards.
CCTGAACCCCCATTTCCCAGAAGAAAGGGGGACTCAGGAAGTATAGAAGGTTCCTAAAGGTTACATGACTAATCACTGCTGGGGCTAGGATTTAAACCCAGGTCAGCCAGGCCCCTGAGCCCATCCAGCCTCCACCTCTCCACTGGATTCAGGAGTCAAGATCTAACACAGTATCTTGCTTGGGATTTTCTCCAATCCAGAAGGCATCATAGAACATGGAGAAGAAAATTAGATTTGTAATGAGAGAGTCAAAAGGAATAGGACAAGGTTTGCTCTAAGAAGAGATTGACAGGGATAGGCAAGGCTCTGAAGTGGGGCTGTTACATGCAGAATAAGCCAAGGCAGGCCCTAGAAGATAGAATCTGAGACATGGGCTCTGATAGCAGCTCAAGTCTCCACATAAACTTGGGCAGGCTGTTCAGAGAGTAGGGAGGGAGCACCCCACAGAATGAAGCTGAGTCAAATTTCCAGTCACACAATCCGATCTGAATTTCACCCCATAGGACTAAAATCTCTTCCTTTAACTTAAAAATTCAAAGTGTACACTTATTCCTAAGGGTTAATTCAGCCTAACCTGGCAGGGGGCACCTGGGAGTCTATTATGATTTTGGCCAATAATAATGAAAATTCTTCCCAGAGGTTTGGGAGGCTGAGGCAGGAGGCTTTGTGAGTTCAAAGCCAGCTTCAGCAACTTAGTGAGGCCCTAAGCAATTCAGTGAGACCCTGTGTCTAAATAAAATACAAAATAGGGCTGGGGATGTGGCTCAGTGGTAGAGTGCCCCTGAGTTGAATATCCAATCCAAAGAGAATAAGAGGAAGGAAGGAAGGAAGGAAGGGAGGGAGGGAAAGAAAGAGGGAGGGAGGGAAAGAGGGAGGGAAGAAGGGATGGAAGAAAATTCTGAGAATTCAGGAAAGCCGCAGATCTTTCACCTGAAGCAAGATTCAGAAGTGGGGGTGGGGGGCTGCTAGACCAGACTTCCTAAGAGCAGTTCCCTTTGCTTTCTAAGTCTTGATCCCCCAGAAGGACCTTAATAAAGGCAGGCTCCAAACCACATTTTGCATGGGAGCAGGATGAGGAGGTATCATGTGCACAAAGGTGTTGAGAGTCTGGAATTTGGATGAGGCTTCCTTACTTTCTATTGAACAGAACAGGTACAAAGTGCTGCAGAGGTGGTCACAGACATACATTAGAGATAGTCTCTTCTTTCAAAGATTTTATTATCTGGTTGAAGATACAAAACACAAGATGACATAAAAAACAGTAATGCCAGAAAGGTCACAGGATGGTGTTAAATGACAAAGGTGGGGCTCAGACATGAATTCAGATTTACTGGGGGGTCTTTACCTGAGAGGAAGGACATCAATAAGAGGCGCCTGTTGAATCCGGTCTTGTGTTTTGGAATGGAAAATGAGCAGGAGGTTCTGAGTAAGGGTGAAGGGTCTCGAATTAATACCCGGTTCCTTCATTCTTTTCCTTCTTTCCTTGTAGCCTTGAGAAGGAAAATTATGACGTCTGGGCTAAAGTGGTGAGGCTCAATGAAGAACTGGAGAAGGAAAAGAAGAAGTTTGCGGCTCTGGAAATCACTCTCCGCAATGTGGAGCGCTCCCGGGAGGATGTTGAGAGGAGGAACAAGGTCTTGGAAGAAGAAGTCAAGGAATTTGTGAAATCTGTGAAGGAGCCCAAGGCTGATGCTTGAGGGTCCCGGGAGTACCAGCGATGACCCAGAGGAGATCAACTCTGCTCCTTTTCTTGGTGCTACCTGACAATGCAGGAGCAGAATTACTCCCTAAGAGGGAAGAGATGGTTTGGGGGGAAACATCAGTAAATCAAAGGAGTTTGAAAGAAGATGAGGGGAAGCAGGGACACCTATGATCACCTGTTGCTGTACTCAAAGGGACCATTTTATTCCACTGCAGTGGCAGGCAGAGCAAAGTGGAACCTTCTATGGTGGATGGTGAGGTCCAGTGAAGAAGTTTGAGACAAACATCAGAGGACACAGGCAGACATCTGGTCCCGCCCCTGAAGCTAGGCTGAGGCCTGAGTTCTTTGTTTCCTATGTGGAATGATTCGCTGAGTCAGATGGCCTTAGGGCATCTCTGGCAGACAATGCAATTCAGTGCTCAAGTGTTCACCCCAGAAGACTGTTTTGGCTAAGGTCACATCGCCATTCTGTCATGCTACCACGAGATGAAATTCTCCAGGAATTCTCAAACTTCACCATAGACAAAGACAAAAAAAAAAACAAAACACAAAACAATGAATTGTATTTATAAAAGCAAAATTATGAGAAAATTATATCCAAATAAAGAAAAATGAAAGAACAAGATGGTTGCCAATCCATATAAAATCTTTATGAGATCTAGTGAAAGACCCTTGCTCCTTGAAGCAGATGCACCCTTCTCAGGGGACACAGCTTGGTGAACAGGATATGAGCTGTGTTACAGTCTCTTCCTGCCTTTCAGTGGCCCCAGTTGTGTGTATTGTGGGTTTACACAGTAATAGTCATGATTACATATATATTAATTTCCCCCCCTATTTTGTCCAAATGCAAGAGAGTTTACTGACCGAGGGGCTTTCCCAGCAAAGAGCTGACTATTCCTCATCTATGTCAGGACTCAGGTAGTCCAGTTGAGCCTTTTATGGTCTTTGACAGCATTTTAGTTAGGTGGACTCCAAGTATTTTTGATCATATGCCACATCAATAGAAAATGTTCAAGCCCACATCCCTCCAAATAGGCATATTTATTTTATTTATAAATTAGAGTCAACCCTCTGTATCTGTGGGTTCTACATCCATGGATTCAACCAACTTCAGATGAAAAATATTTGGGAGAAAAATTACACTTGTACTGAACATGTACAGACTTTTTCTTTTCCTTGTCATTATTCACTAATCTGCTCAGCATATCCACTGTTTGCAAAGGGTTTACATTGTCTTAGATATTATGAGTGACCTGGAGATGGTTTAAAATATCAGGAAGATGTGCATAGGTTGTGTGCAAATATCATGAAATTTGACATAAGGGACTTGAGTATCTGTGGATTTTGTTATCTGCAGGAAGTCCTGGAATTGATTTCTCAGAGACATCGAGGGTTGACTAAATACTACTGTATTGCTACATCGTGTGTCTTATAAAACACAGGGCAGAAATTGAATAATGATGAAATTAAATGCACAGCTTCATAGATTTCCCCAGTATGTTTTCAGCTGTTTGAGACCACTGGCCCCGTTTTCCTTTCTGATCTGTCCCAATTTTACGTCTTTTATTCCATTGCTTCTAAAATTTACTTGAACTTTAGAAGCCACATGGCTTAATGAGTGGTTTCCAATCCGGTCACCACAGTGAGGATTCAGCCTTCCTGGCTCATGTGCCTCCTCCGGTGTTCTTTCCCTTTGTTTTCCTTACTCCAGTTAATCCCCCTGCCTTTGTATTTATGACCTACAGAGTGGGAGGTAAGGACAGGAGGGCCAGTATTGCTTATTCCTGCTACTCAGGCCCTGCTCTGTCACTCCGATCTCCCTGAGGACCGCCCTGAAGGAGGGGTTGGGGACAGCACAGAGCATCTTCTTACAGGCCTCCTTGCCAAAGATTGGGAGGAAATGAAGTGGAACCTTTGAGTTGAGGAGTGCCTGTGGTTAGTTCTCCTAGCTTATGTCCCTATGTTCCCCCACAGATGCCATGCACCAGCTCTTTGGGTGCCCAGAGTTGGCTATGAAGGTAGCCTGTGACACAATTCCACAGGGAATATCTGCTTGAAGGTACAAAGAGGAGGCCCTGAAGCCTGTTTTGAGATCCATGTCCTAAGACCTTGCTGGGTCTGGCAGCCAGAGCTCAGGCTAAGTAGAAGGGTCACGTTTGAATCCCAACCCGCTCCTGGCCTGGTGATGCTTCTTATCCTGTTCCTATCACCCATCTTATGAGTCAGCAGAGCTGGATCTAGCTTCCAAGCACCAGACAGTGAAGAGAAGAATCTGGCTTGCTTCAGTTGCCCCGCCCACATTACTCTCCATTCAAGGAGAACACAAGAAACAGTTCTTCTTGGACTCCAGGCCCTCATGAGTCCAAGGGAGGGACAGGCAAGATCTGAGGTCTGATGCAACTGTCCTCAAAAGGAAAAGCATGTGATGCATGACAGGGTAGCTTCAGACCTCACCTGGACCCATGGGCCAGTTTCTAGAGGGCAATTCTGGAGACAGACCCATGCCAGGTGTTCTGTTGGACCCAGGAGTTCCCACCTTTATTTTCAAAGCCATTCCATGAACAGGGCTGTACTAAATCTGCCCCCTTTTCCAGTCACACCCCCTACCTTCACCTTACCCCTTCTCCTGCCAGCTCACATGCTGAGAACTTGGAAGGTCTGCACTGTGCACTGTAATCCCCCTGCCATCTTCCCTACTAGTCTTTTTCCTTCCCAGCCTTGAGCATGCCACATATGAGGGCACATTTCTCTTACATTTAAGGCACATTTGGTGATTTTCCAGTAAGTTTATGTATCAGATGGGACAGTTTGTACTCAGGAGTGTCAGGGATGATCCCCTCCCAATAGATTTTGGTTGGAGTCTGAGACCAAGTGCTGTATTTCTAGTTCAGAGCCTGCTGCATAGGATGGAAGCAATAAAAATTCTTGGTTTTTGGTTTGGACCAACTTCCTCAAGCTCTGCTCAGAAAAGTAAGAAGCAGAAGAGACTCAGAGGCAACCGAGAGCTGCTGAGGGGGGAGGACAAAGAAGCATGGTGCCACAGCAACCGCTGGCTGGGCTCCACCGGCTGGGAACGGGAAGATGCGCGTTCACTAACATCGGGTAAACTTCCACATTCCACCACTTCCTGTGCAGATACCAGCAGTGATCAGGTCATGTGCTTGCCGGGCAGCACAAAGAGCTCTTGGAGGCTGCTCCTGCAATTAAAATGGGATGCCTTACAAAAAAATCACATGAAATCCTTAGCATCCTGTTGAGAAGGCTGGGAGGAGGAGGGAGGCCCCAAAGACGGAGCTCCAGCTGCCACCAGCTCAGGCTGTAATTTGTCCAGTAGCAGAGAGGGCTGGGGCTGGAGGGAGGCTCAGAAGACTTCCCAGGGCAACTTCAGACAAAGGAATGAGAAGAGAATGCTAATGAGGATGTGTATCTTCTAACTTATATTTTCTTGGATGCTGGAAAACTGTCTCGAAATCATGGGATAACAGAACAGGAAGATACTCTTGAGTCTAATCCAATGTGTTCCCTTAATGGACAGGAAAACTGAGGCCCAGAGACATAAACTGAAATGACTGGTGCTCCCACTGCACAAGGAAGAGGATTTAAGGTGATTTTTGAGGGCTCCTCTAACCCACCATTCAGAGATTCTTGGGATTCTTGGCTTCTCTCCAAGGTTCTTTTTTCTCCAAAACTGCAATCATGGTGTGAAATCCACCAAACATCAATTGCTGGATGCTTTTAGAGATTAAACTTTACTCAGATATCAATTGAATCAAAATCTTTGGGGATGGGGTTTCAAAATATAGTTTTTAGAATTCCCAGTTGATTTCAATATGCAACCAGAATTGTTCACATGGTTCTAAAACTGATAAGTTTGTTCTGAATCGTGACTCCCCTCTCTTGTGTACAATCAATGCAACTCCATTCTCTGGTCTTCCCTACATACTGGTTTATCTCTTGCTCATTCATTTAGGATAACACAGGTGACCATCAGCTTTCCATTGCTGCGATCAAAATACCTGATAAGAATGACTTAGAGGAGGAAAAGTTTATTTGGGGCTCTCAGTTTCAGAGGTTCAGTGCATGGTTGGCTGACTCCATCACTCTGGGCCTGCAGTGAGGCAGAACATCATGGTGGAAGGGCCTGGTGGAAGAAAGCTGCTCAATTCATAGCAGCTGGGAAACAGAGGGAAATTATAATCCAGACCATGCTCCCAGTGATCCACTTCCTCCAGCCATGACTCACCTGCCTATAGTTACCAGCCAGAGTCCATTCAAATTATTAAGCCGTCAAATGGACTGATCCACTTATGAAGCTATAGCTCTCATAATCTGATCATCTCTGAACGTTCTTGCTTTGCTTCGCACATGAACTTTTCAGGAAACATTAAAGATTCAAACTGGAGGTAAGCCCATGTTATCTGGTCAGACACACAGCACATGCGGGAAGGGGCGGAACTCAACCAACTGTGGAAGGCGATGGTTTGTCCTTCTGTGAACCAGAGCCAGAAAGCCTTGAGAACTTCAAACTAAGCAACGATTTCATCCTTGACAGGGACATGGCACAGGAGAAAATGGAAATAGACTTGGAGTTGCCCCCAAATTTCACTACTACAACTGGCAATGCCCTGAGAAGAGCCAACAGTGTCCCTTTGGTCAATGGGTTTGGCCTTCTCTTCCTTGAATTTATGGAGGTTCTGAAGGTATCTCCCTTGTCCCTGGTGTCTGGAGATCCCACCTTCAGCCTGGTGGAGTGGGGGATGGTGTGGAATAGGCTGACCTGAGGGAGAGTACCCGTCCCACCCTGAGGCTGCAACAAAGTGTGGAGCACCACCTCTTTTACCCACTCCCTTGAAGAAACAGCACCCTCTCCAATCCCTTCCTGCTTCCAGATCTCCTGTCCTATTTTTTTTTTCTCATTCTCAACTGCTCTGTCACCTCCAACCTCTGTCTCTTGCACACTCAAGATGAAAATGGTTGTCAAGCAAATAAACTCGGACCTTTCTTACACCTAGTTTTTATTTGAGCAGCAATTTTAGGCACTATGAAAGTTCAGTCTCCTAAGTTACACATTTTCAATGGGTAATAATATTCCCACCAAGAAGGAGGAAAACTGGTTCTTGGGAGGGTGTGTGTGTGAAAAAGTTTATTATTTTCATGTACCAAACACAGATATACATCTGTGGTGTGAAAATTTGGTGGAAGAGGAGTGATTAGGGGAAAAAATGTCTAAAAAGGCTCCTTATAGGCCAGATAATAGGACAAAGAGAGAGAGAGAGAGAGAGAGAGAGAGAGAGAGATATCTTGGATCTCACATCCCAGTGTCATAAGGTTTTCTAGAAACCATAGGTCTGAAAGTACATTCACTTCATGTTATTAACTTTGCTCCTCATCCCCTAGCTCTGGTACTAGAGATTGAACCCAAGGGCACACTACCTCTGAGCTACATCCACAGCCCTTTTTACTTTATTTTATTTAATAAAGAGTCTAAGTTATTGAAGCTGGCATTGAACTTGCAATATTCCTGCCTCAGACTCCTGAGTTGCTGGATTATAGCCAATACCACCATTCCCAGCTTCTCCTCACCTTGCATGACATCTTACCAATTGATAGGTATAATACACACAGCATTTACTGTTAGAAAGGGACTCTAAGACCAAATCAACCCTCCTTGCTGAATATAAGATATCCATATGTGCCTTCAAAATTACATAGTGACAGAGCCAGTATCTCCTGGCTCCTAAACTAGTGTTTTGTCCACAACTAATCAATATCTAAGCTGATTAACTCTAAAGAAATGCAACTTTCTGTTAATTTGAGGCAGGGGATAATATATTGTCACAAAATGAAGTTTAGATTGACCAAAAAATAATACATTACCAGCTGGTTGCAGTGGTGTATGCCTGTAATTCCAGAGGCTCCAGAGGCTGAGGCAGCAGGATTTCAAGTTCATATCCAGCCTCAGCAACTTAGCAAGGCCCTAAGCAACTTAGCAAGACACTGTCTCTAATAAAAACATTTTTAAAAGGGCTGGGGATGTGGCTTGGTGGTTAAACACTCCTGGGTTCAATTCCCAACAATGAAAAAAAATGTTAAAGGTTTCTAGAAAAAAATTAAGGCAGTGACTCTGCATGTTGTATGGAGAACAGTAACTTTATAAACTCAAGATTTTGCTCTAGGGCTGGGGTTGTGGCTCAGTGATAGAGTGCTTGCCTGGCATGTGTGAGGCACCGGGTTTAATCCTCAGCACCACATAAAAATAAATTTAAAAAATAAAAGTATTGTGTCCATTTACAACTAAAAAATCTTTTTTTAAAAAAAGATTTTGCTCTAATCCTATTTCAGGACTAAAGGAATTGTTAATGGGACCCACCCTGCTATTAGAAGAGAGCAGTTAGGAGAGTATTGGGTTTTCCCAACTTTTTTGTAGGATGCTGAGGATCTAACTCAGGGCCTTGCACATGCTACACAAGTGTTTAACTACGGATCTACATCCCCAGAATTTTGGTTTTGTTGGAAGGCTTCATGAAAAGAAGCAGGTTGCAAATTATAATGAAGGATATATGCTTGAAGGAACACGTACATCCAGTGTACTGTATTGAACATTTCATGACGCGCACGGTGGTGCACACCAGTAATCTCAGTGGCTTGGAAGGCTGAGGCAGGAGGGTCGCAAGTTCAAAGCCAGCCTCAGCAAAAGGGAGGCACTAAGCAACTCAGTGAGACCCTGAAAAATAGGTCTTGGGACATGGCTCAGTGGCCGAGTGCCCCTGAGTTCAATCCCCGGTACTCCCCTCAAAAAATGATCCAAATTATAACAACATGCTTAAGGGATGAAGAATGGATTTATTTACCTACCTATTTTGCAGATGATTGAAACTGACCTCAAAGATGTTATAAAAGAATCTCAATATGACAGTAACTTAGGAACAAATCCAAGGATTTTGAGATTTGACATATGAGAACACTCTCAACTTGCTTTCAAGATTGACTTTCTATACAGACAAAAAAGTAAGAACTTGAGGACTTGATTTTAAGGAGTCTTGAGAATAGCTCTGATTAAAACATCACCCCTTTCAAACAGCCCATATCAGATCAAGAAATCCTTACTTGGATGTTATGTTACTAGGAAATAACCACAAAGCCACCATTGATCATGAATATTGTGTTTATTCATTATCCGATTCCCAGCAGAGAGCTAGATAATGAAAGAATGAGAGTCTGGCTGGATAAGGCATGTTGCAGTTGGAGGGATAAACTGAGATTAAGGAGGTCAGCAGGGAATGCTACAATGTTGGTCTTTTGCCACCTGAGATGGGGCTAGGAGCTAAAATAGGGCCTTAAAAGGGGAAAGGGAGATGCTGAAGAGAAACTGGGGCCAGTTTGCCCTGAAGCACACCTGTTAACTAGTTGAAGTTGACACTTTGACTTATTTCTACCTCTGTTTTCTCCTTTATTGAAGTCCTCTCAGTCCTGCCTAGGCCCAGCATGCTAAATTCACCCTGGATTCTTGGCTGGCATCAGTACCAACATCATGACAATAATTACCATTAAAGAGAAGCAGATACATTTATTTCTGCACCAGGTTCTGTGACAATTATTTTGTTTATGTCATCTCCTATAGCTCTCAAATCAATTATTTTTTATTATAATTGAGTCTATTTTGCTGAGGTTTCAATGCAGCAGAGCTAGGAATTGAAGTGGATTAATCCAATTTGTGTGGTGTGATATTGGCTATGCCCCTACATATGGAAACAGTGCCACATTGGAAACTATCTTTTAATGGTAAAGAGAGGAATAAAAATGTCATTTGGATCTTAAATGTCCCTCAAAGGCCCATGTGTTGAAGATTTGGTCCCCAACTTGTGGTGCTATTGGGAGCTAACAGAAACTTTAGGAGGTGAGGCGTAGTGGAAGGAAGTTATGTCACTGGGGGCATGTCCTTGAAGGAGATATTTGGACCCTGGTTCCTCTTCTTACTTTCTGTTTGCTTCCTGGCCACCATGAGGTAAGCAGCTTTCTCTACCAAATATAACTACCATAATCAACTGCCTCACCACAGGCCCCAAAGGAGCAGAGGCAAATGACCACAGGCTGAAACTTCTGAAACTGTGAGCAATAATAATAAACCTTTCCTCTTTTTAAATCCATTCTCTTGGGTATTTTGTTATAGTAACACAAAGCTTATTAACACACCAAAGAGATATATATATATATATATATATATATATATATATATATATATATTTTTTTTGAAGATATTTTGAATGGAGTAGTTGTCCTCATTTCCATTTCAGAGGATTTGTCGCTGATATACAGGAATGCCTTTGATTTATGCGTGTTGATTTTATATCCTGCCACTTTGCTGAATTCATTTATTAGCTCTA
>NW_025999977.1:4360498-4479002 GCF_001458135.2 Marmota marmota marmota | reverse complement strand
AACAGAGATGAGAGGTGGGAGGGAAAGGGAGAGAGAAGGGAAATTGCATGGAAATGGAAGGAGACCCTCAGAGTTATACAAAAGTACATACAAGAGGAAGTGAGGGGAAAGGGAAAAATAATACAAGGGGGACAAATGAATGTCAGTAGAGGGGGCAGAGAGAGAAGAGGGGATGGGAGGGGAGGGGAGGGGGGATAGTAGAGGATAGGAAAGGCAGCAGAACACAACAGACACTAGTATGGCAATATGTAAATCAATGGATGTGTAACTGATGTGATTCTGCAATCTGTATATGGGGTAAAATTGGGAGCTCATAACCCACTTGAATCAAAGTGTGAAATATGATATATCAAGAACTATGTAATGTTTTGAACAGCCAACAATAAAAAATTAAAAAAAAAAAAAACCTCTTCATAGGAATGGTGTGGTGTGGGAGAAACGAGGGCCATGCATTCCCCATCTTTCCCCATTGGGAGACGTGTGATAAGTTGAACACAGGCTCTGCCCTGCGGAGATGACAGCCTAAGATGCCTGTCCTGGCTGGGGGCTTGCGGCTTCTGGGCATAGCGCACTGAAGGTCTTCAGCCCATTTCATGTGATCTAACTGCTTTCAAAACACTCCTGGTAGATGAGAGCGGAAAAAGACGTGTTGCCACCTGAGCACTTGGATACGAAGCCCATGTAATGATGCATTGGCCAGAGCTTGTCCTCCGCCCATTGTGTTTTATCCTTGCTAACTTTCCGGCAAGTATTCAAAGCCCAATTTTCCTTAAAAGTCGCTCCTTCTCAGGCTGTTGAAGAGGGCAGTGGTTTGCCTGCTGGTCCCCTTTTAGAGAAAGAGCTGTGTGGGCACGTGGCCCACTCAGCTTGTCTGAGGTCGAACACCAGATGCGTTCTGTGAGAACTTGAACTTGATAAGGAGGCAACAGGAGGTCTGGATTAGGTGCTGTGTCTACTTGAAGGCTGCATAGAGCCATCCTTTGGTGTTCTCAGGGGTTCAGTTCCAGGACCCCCTGTGGATTGCAGAATCCACGGATCCTCAACTTCTTTATATAAAATGGCCTAATACTCGTGTATTATCCTACCCTCATCCTCCAGTATACGTTAAATAATCTCTAGATTACTTGTAATACCTAATTCAATTTAAGTACTATGAAAATAGTACTGTGTTATAATAGTAAGAAACAAGTCTGTAGATGCTCAGCGCAGATGCAATTTCTTGAATACTTTTTATCTGTGATTTTCTGAATTCACAAAAGTAGAACACTCAGACAACCAACTATATTACCTTCAGTTTAAAAAAAAACATTAGTGAAAGCTGACATTACGTTGTGAATACTGAATTGACTTGCTTATTGAAATGCTGGCTATTACATAAAGCTAACACCCTCAGAATTCAAGTTCTTATGCAGGATTTCATATTTTAGTCCAATTATGTAAATATCAACAGTTTGGCTTGCTCTTCATGCTACTTATTTACTCATTGAAAGTCATTCTTGTGTGTCTCCATTGCTTTCTGAAAGTATTAGAATAATACATCTTCCAAAGAATTTGAGGGTAAACAGAGAAATAAAATTTACAAAAATTCTAGAGCATTCAGCTACTGCAACAGCACATGCTATTCTTCCAAAGTCAGAGCAGCCCATTATTCAATCTTGAGTAACTGATCTCTATACAAAGATAATCTGGGTAGTGATGCCAGTGATACTTTACTTTGTACAAGACAGTTGCACCCCAAGGTTACAACAGTGATTCTTCCTCCTACAATTAATAGCATTTTAGAAAAGTTACATTTGACAGGGCCATTTTTTTAAAAATACAATTATTGACTGTTTTCTGTGTCTGAACTATGTTGTTCCCTGCTTTGCCTGCAATATCCTAATTCTCATAGAATATTATTAGGTAGGTGATAGTATTATTCCTATTCTACAGATGAGGAAACTGAGGTTTAGAGAGGCTAAGAAATTTTCTCAGACTCACGGGATCTCATTTCTAAAATTTTTCCATTTCAATACTTTCAAAATTGATATGCATCTTATAGCTAATTGATACATTTCAAACATAACATCTCTCAAGTGGTTGGCTACTTAAACTGAGAAAATATAATAAGTGACAGGGCAAGTATAGAAGCCAGGTCTGCTTAATGATACAATGGCTTAAGTGTCAGAGGAAACATTCAACCTGCAATTCAGTAATGACCATAATAATAATTACCTGAACAATAGGTGTTCAATTACCTCAAATTCTTGGGGAGATGTATTCTAATACTCTCGGAAGAGCAGTAAGAACACCTGCGTATTTGACATTAATTACTCTGTTAGAACACTGGAACAATTTGGTTCATTCAATTAAACTGATCAATTTATTCTATGTAGAGAATCATTGGGGTTTTTGTTTGTTTGTTTAGTTTTGTTTTGGTGTGGTTTTGGCACCATTTAGAAGACTTCAGATTTTTCCTTTCTCCAGTGAGAATTTTTCAAAGCATATTTCATTGATCAAGCACTCAGACCTCAGTGTATCTGCATGCAGATCTGTTGCTCCCAGAAGTTTGAGAGGCCGCACACAGAACCACAGCACCTGCTATTCTTCCAAAGTCAGAGCAGCCCATTATTTATCTCTGGCTCTGCCTGGGGATAGACCCGCCCTACAGGTTTTCAGTACTTGCAGTACATCTCTAACATCTCTAACTCTACATTACATTTCTGCCTCTGGAAGATTTCTTGGTAATTCCTTAGAGAAGTGCTCACCCAAGTTTGTTCTTGGAAGGCTTCTCTTTGCAAGAGAGACTCTGAAGAGTAGATTCCAAGCTGGGTGCTATGTCACACACAGGTAATCCAGCAATTAGGGAGGCTGAGGCAGGAGGTTTGCAAGTTCAAAGCCAGCCTTAGCAACTTAGGAAGGCTCTCAGCAACTTATCCAGAATTTGTCTCAAAATAAAATAAAGTAAAAAATAAGAAAAGGGCTGCGGATGCAGTTCAGTAGTTAACTGCCCCTGCGTTCAATCCCTGGTCCAAAAATAAATAAATAAAAAGGGCTAGGAATTAGCTCAGTGGTAGAACACTTGCCTAACATGTGAGCCCTTAGGTTTGAGCCCCAGCATTAGAAGGAAGAGAAGGAGGAGGAGGAGGAGGAGGAGGAGGAGGAGGAGGAGGAGGAGAGGTATTCCATTCTCAAATGGAATTATTCTCAAATAAGTTTGTGGAACCCTGTACCCCCTCTGAGTCTTATAAGACAGGGCAGCCTTGTCATACTTGAAGTCTAATTCTTAAACCCATCACACAATAATCACCTGTTGTTAAAATTACTTAGGAAAATCTTGAAAAATTCACTTATGAGATTCATAATTCATAGCTTTATATGTATACCCTGATCATTAAGATGTATGATTCTAAAGCAAAGTAAATGATGAAACCAAGAATATATACCACTGGATTGGCCCTAGTGATAGCTGTCTCCATTTCCTGGCATTCCTATTTAAGTTGTTATTTTTATTTTTCATTTATTGCATAGTTAAACACACATGTAATTTGTGTGCATGTGTAAAATTTAAATTAATAATTATTGTAATAGTAATAACATTAAGAATTAATAACAATTATTGGCTTCTGACTACTTCCTGCCATACTGTTCTATTTATTTTAAGTGGAGTTTAAGCCTAACAAAAACCCAGGGTCAGGTACTAGTATGACCTTTCTATATAGCAAAGTAGCTTGGTTCTGCTTTTGCTCCTGCCTTTAGCAATACAGAGACTCTGCAAACTGTCCTGTGCCCAGAGGAAAACATTTTTCTTGAAACTTCTGTAGGTAGGGATGGAGCTAGGGCAAGTTTAGGACAAAGTTAACACTTTGAAAAATCTCTAGTTACTGGATATATTGCTTCTCTGGCAAATTCGCCAGCTTTTGTGATCTAATAGTCCACCTTGGCCAACTTGGAACAGAGATTCTACCAGAAACCAAAAAAAAAGAGAGGAAAGAGACAACGGCATACTTGAAGTTCCCACCTAGCAAGGAGAAGAGAGTTTCCGCAAGAGGATACAGCAAGACAAAGCCACTTCTGGACTATTAAAAAGTATAGCTGGTGATGAGATAAGGCCCAGAGGTGAGCAACCCCACAGAGAGGATCGGAAGGAGGCAGAAGGTGGAGGGAACTGGCCATTTGGACTCCAGGGTAGGGTTTGAGTGCTTTCAGGCAGCAGGTACATCTGAACAGCTGAGGGCCCAGGGCCAGCTCCAGTCCAGCCTGCACTCTGCTCTCCACGCCTTTGACTAACTCCTTCAACCAGGGGAGGGGGCCGTTCCCTCTAAGCCAAGGCAGCTCAGTAAGCCCAGCACCTGCAGGGCTGTGTCAGTCTGGAGTGGGCACAGTGTTAAGCTCCCACCAAGGAGCCTCATAGACTGTTAATGACTCCCCATGAGTTAGTCTCAGGGGATCAGAAATGTCATGTAGCACCTTAAGAATGAGAAAGTGCAGCAGGCCACAGTTGTCCATAGAAAGTAAGTAAAAACTCAGGGAAGGAGGGGGCTTTGGGGATTCCCAGGTTTCAGGAGATTTTCTAAGAAGGCCATTTTAAGATAGCTCTTTATTAGTAAATGAAACTATTATAATTATTGTTATTGCTATTACTTATAGTAGATGGGAACATCTTTTTGCAGATAAAGAAGTCAAGATCAAAAAGATAGAGTAATGGAGAGAAACGTTAGGCTGTGAACTTAGAAGGACAGACTTCAGATGCAAAAATGACTTCCTTTCTCTGGTTCAGGTAGTCGTGTTGCTGAAAGCTTGGTCCTTGTCCCCAATGCCAGTCCAATAATGAGGACATGGTTTTGAGAAAAAGGAAAAAAGAAAGTTTATTGCTTTGCTACCAAAGGAGAAACACAGGGGACTCTTGTCCCAAAGGCTGTGATTCTGCCCATCAACAGGAACTGAGGGCTTTTAAAGAGGCAATTCAAGGGTTACATTGCACGTGTTCTCTGTTTGAAGTTGTAATTTACTTGTTAATTTGGGAGATAGTCATTTCTGAGATCTTCTGGTACCATCCCCAAAGTCTGGATTACTTCCTTCAGATGGTGTGTGAATACTCAGGGACAGATAACTCTGTCTAGGATGGGGAAGAAAGGTAATTGTGTTTCCCCTTAGATTAGGGAAGGGGAGAGATTAGGGAGGAGCAAGGAGAGAAGAAGAGAACAAAACCCGTTCATTTTAAAAATAAGTTACAGTGGCAGAGCAGCAAGGGTTATATTCAAAGCATAAAGTGGTCCACTGTTATGGTGGGTAGTGCTGGTTAAGTTTAAGCCCGAGAGATCATTGCAAGTGTTTCCTTAGTCTACTTTATGGTGTGCTCTACATCTAAGAGATCTGTCACATTGCTCTCCTCATAAACATCTGCCTGCCAACAACACAAGAGCAGATACCTTTATTCAGTGTAGTAGGTACTTAAAGAATGATCAGTCTGGAGGCCCTATTCTAGGTCCTGTGCCCCTGCACAGGCCCATTTACATACATTCTTAGTCACTGTGTTACCATGGAAGCTACTGGGTTAGTTTAACATACATGTTCCTTGGTCCCAGTTTTTTTTCCCCTTTGGAGCCCCAGGAAAAATGCTAAGACCGTGATGTTGCAGGAACCAGCACTCAGCTGCTTTAAGGGCATCTCTCCTGTGTACATTTCCATGCCATAATTTGACAGTAGTGTAGCTGTCATTCTTGGTCACCCTGTGGGACATCATTTTCCTTACCTGTGTACCTGGCATATTGAAAATAAATAGCCTACTCACCCCACCAGATGGTCTTTAGGACAGAACAGGCTAGAGCAAATGAAAGGACTATACAAGTTTAGCTATTGGATGAGGATGAAAGATGCATTGCATTTTAAGGTCCTCAGAATGAGAAATTCTCCTCAAACTGGGTTGTATCCTCTATTTCCCTGTTGGCACGGTGCTCTCACAGTGAGACCTGCCACTATACA
This sequence comes from Marmota marmota marmota, assembly GCF_001458135.2. Lineage (NCBI taxonomy): Eukaryota > Metazoa > Chordata > Mammalia > Rodentia > Sciuridae > Marmota > Marmota marmota. The sequence goes on along the minus strand of NW_025999977.1, from coordinate 4,473,038 downwards.
GTGATATCCCAAAGGAGCAGAAATTCTTCCCAGCAACACTGAATACATAGGGGCTCTTAGATGAGGGTCCATGCCCCCCAAAGAACATCTGAGTGGCTGATACAGCCTGAGAAAATGGGCACAGAGGTCTATATGGGAAGTGTGTCAACCTTGTGTCACTGGTAACAAATACCAAAGAAACCCAGGTTAAAGGAGAGAAGATTTTCTTTGGCTCATGGTTTCAGAGGGTATAGTCCATGGTTGGCCAGCTCCATTGCTTTGGGCCTGAAGTAACGCAGATCATCACGACAGAAAGGCCTTTGGAGTCATGAATCAAAGGAAGAAGAAGGGGGAGGGGACCCAAAACACCCTTTCAGGGCACGCCCAGAGATCTACTTCCTCTAACCATGCCCCGCCTGAGAGTATCCACCTCCACCCAGGAGTCCATTCACATCATTCAACCAGCAAATGGATTAATGCAGTGATGAGGTCAGAACCCTCATGATGGAATAACTTCCCAAAGTCCCACCCCTGAACATTCCTGCACTGGGGACCAAGACTTTAACACATGAGCCTTGAAGAATGTTCCAGATCCAAACTATAACAGGAAGTTTCGAATCTTTGACCCAATGTGCCCATGACCAGCTTCCGGAGCAGCAGTGTGCTTACACAACCCATGGTGTTGGAGGGACTGGCAGCCTCAGTTTTCCCTCCAGGACCCATGTTCTCACCAGAGCACTTGGTGTGGGGGAAACACCTGGAGGAGATGCAGAAGCCAGGCTTGTCTTCAGCCGGAAGTTTCACAAAATGACCCAAACACAAGTAGAGAACAGTTTCACTGAAAAACATTTTTCCTCCATAATGTTCTTCAACAAACTTTGGAATGTCATTGTTTCAAAATCACCCAAGGTGGTGAGCAGTTAACATTTGCCATTTACATAAAAACTGCAGAGTGAAAATTACCTAAATAGGAATCCAATTTCTAGTCCATCCCATGGCCCAGATCAAAGTGTTGACAGGGTATGTTTCTTCTGAGGCTTATTTCCTTGGGTTGTGGATGGCCAACTTTTCCGCATCACATGATATTCCCATTGTGTGCATTTGTAACCTCTTCCTAAAAGGACACCAGTCATATTGGATTAGGGTTCAACTTAATGATCTTATTTTAACCTAGTGTTAAGGTTTAAATCTGAGATTTCTCCTAAAACTCACATGTGACACAATGTAAGAAAGTTTAGAAGTAAAATGATTGGGTTATGAGAGCCTTACCCTAATCAGTGCATTAATCCACTTGAATGGATTAACTGGGAGGTAACTATAGGCCGCCAGGGTGTGGCTGAAGGAGATAGGTCATTGGAGGTGTGCTTTTGAGGTACACACTCAAGTGAAGGAGTCTCTCTCTTTCTCTTTCTCTCTCTTCCGCCATGGTATTCTGCCTCACCTTAAGCCCCAGACATGGAGTCAGCCGTCTATGTACTGAAACCTCTGAAACTGTGAACCCCAAATAAACTTTTCCTCCTTAAGATTGTTCTTACCAGGTATTTTGGTCACAGTAGCAAAAAAGCTGAGTACCTAATAGCCTTTTTAAAGTCTACGTCTCCAAACACAACACATTTGGAGGTAGTAGAAGGTAGAATGTCATCATATGAATTTCAGGGGGACACAATTCAACCCATAGCACTTGGTAACCACTTTAGTATTGTCATTTAGTTCTCCAATGAAGTGGGCTCCCCATATTTTGGAATTTCCCCTGGAAATATGTCCAGGTCTTCATAAATTCATAACTAGGAACCATAAGTTTCTGCTTCTTCTGTTTTACTTTCTCTCCCTTAGGAGATAAATGAGATCCAAGTCTTGTTGATCTGTGGACGTCATGAGAAGGGCACTGGATAAGGATCAGAAAAACTGGCTCTTAATTGTGCATTTTATTATGCATTTATTAAGCTGTTGTTAATAATAATATTTTTATTAGTTTGATGTGATGAGGCAGAATTAACCTTGACCCAGGAACCCTGAATACCTGACCCTATACTTACATAGTTATTACTGTGATAGGTCTCTGGTAATATGCCAGATAAGCACATTCTTTATTACTATAAAGATTTTGGGGGCTTGAGTCATAGCTCAGCGGTAGAGTGCTTGCCTAGCATGTCCGAGACCCTGGGTTCGATCCTCAGCACCACATAAAAATAAACAATAAAAAGAAAGATATGTGTTCATCTACAACTAAAAAAAATTAAAATTAAAATAAAGATATTTGCCCCAAACTACAGTTTGATCCCCAAGGACCTGGGCTGGACCTCAAGGCAGCACAGGGGTCCACTGCACCTGCGCTCAAGGTGGATCTGCAGCCTATACCCTAGGAAGGCTGCTGGACTCCCCCATCTCAGCATCCTGACCTGGAGGAAAGGCACACCTACGAAAAGCATCAAAGGGAAGGAGGGCAAGAGAGTATTCTTAATCTTTGTACAGAGCTTTCTGTAAGCCTCAGGCCTGTCTGTTAAGCCTAGTGTGTGTAAGGGAAGGAATAAATGCCAAGCAACATTGGTGGCTCACTCCTGCCACTAGTGGGAGCTCTAGGTTCACGCCTTTCCCTTAACCCAAAGGCAACTAGAATATCGGGTGAGGCCATTTTGGTGGGCCTGGGATTAGAGGATGAGATGCTGTCTGTGGTCAAAATTCTCCCCTACAGTACTATCTTTTAGAAGTCCTCTGAATCTACAAAGCTAGCTTGGCAAGAGAGTCCTGAGGTCATCGCTCATCTCTTTAGCCCCTTAGACATTTCAAGTTCTAGAGATGAAGATGAGAGCCCAGGAAACAGAGGCCTAGGAAGCCAAACAGGTGGTATCCTGACAAAGGGTGTCCATCCGAAAGCTCCAGGCCTCCAGCCTGGACCAACTGCTAGGGTTGGTAGCAAAAACTTAGTTGAAACAAATTAAGTGAACTTTCTGGAGAACTCTCTTTAAGCCTGTTCTTGAAAATCAGACTGATGCTAGAACTCTTTTCCTCAGTCAGATACATTTCATCAAGATGAACATCCTTGTTTTTAATTCCTCAGCTGGGACTTTACAAGGTCTTCCCTGTCCAAGTCATTGTTCTAGGAAGGATCGTGCGGAGCATAATTGTAGAGCTGCTTCTTCCGAAGGAAACACCTGCTGAGAACCAAATGCAGATGGAGTCCCCCCTAAGGCCCGAGAACAAGGCCCAGCCAGCCCCCACCTGGTCTGACTTTCCTGTGCTTACCATTGTTCATGATGATGTATCTGTTGGCAAGATTATTTATATATTTATTACTTGTTCTTTTTAGATATACGTGACAGTAGAGTGTATTTTGACATATTATGCATACATGGAGTATAACTTATTCTAATTAGGATCCCCTTTTTGTGGTTGTACATGATGTGGAATTTCACTGGTGGTGTATTCATATATGTGCATAGGAAAGTTGTGTCAGATTCATTCTACTCTCTTTCCTATTCCTATCCCCCTCCTTTACCTTCATTTCCCTTTGTCTAATCCACTGAACTTCTATTCTCATCACCACCCCTTGTTGTGTATTAGCATCTGCATATCAGAGAGAACATTCAAGCTTTGTTTTGGAGAGATTGGCTTATCTCACTTAGCATGAGAGTCTCCAGGTCCATCCATTTATCAGCAAAAGTCATAAAGTCATTCTTTTTTATGGCTGAGTAATATTTCAATGAGTGTGTGTAGGTATGTGTGGTGAGCCGCTTCTGCCGTTTATGCAAATTATGGTCGCCATTACAAGATGGCGCTGGCTCCGCTGTGGTCTGTGACAAACAACTCCTTATTTGGGAGAGTTGGCGCATGACTTTTCATCACCCTATGAGAAAGCTCCACGTGGCTGCTTTGCATTGGGGCTTGAGATGCTTTATTAAGGCTGGGAGGGGCATCCGAGAGGGAGAAGAAGAACTATCAAGGGCCTGAAATAAACTACTGAAAGAAGATTCCTGAGTGTCGCGTCTTCCTTGCGGGCAAGAAGTTGCGACAGGTATGTGTATAATGATATATATATATATATATATATATATATATATATATAGAGAGAGAGAGAGAGAGAGAGAGAGAGAGATCGATCACATTTTCTTTATTCATTCATCTCTTTAAGGGCAACCTAGATTGGTTCCACAGCTTAGCTACTGAGAATTGAGCTGCTATTAACATTGATATGGCTGTATCACTGAAGGATATTGATTTTAAGTCCTTTGGGTATATACCAAGGAGTGGGATAACTGGGTCAAATGGTGGTTCCACTGAAAGTTTTCTAAGGACTTTACATACTGCTTTCCATAGTGGTTGCACCAATTTTCAGTCCCACCAGCAATGTATGAGTGTACCTTTTTCCCCACATCCTCACCAACATTTATTGTTACTTGTATTCTTGATAATCACCATTCTGACCAGGAGATTACTTGATTAATATTGGTCTCATCTAATCTGTAACACAGAGCACAAGCTGGGTCTGTCTGCATCACTACACAGACCTGCTTAACAGATTCCTGGCACATAGAAATGGACTACTCTGGTGGTTCCCCAGTCATGTGCTAAGGCACCCTTGACTAGCCACTGCAGCAAACTCACAAGGGCACCCTGATATTTTACATTTTTGAGGGATTCACAGTGGTCCTTGATATCCGTGGGAATCCAGAGCAGACCTCCAGCTTGGTAGTCAGCCACTTCGCCAGCAGGTTGTCTGCATTTCTTTCAATTACAACAAATCTTTTGAAGCTGAGATGTTGTTTACCCGTATGATAAAATGCAAGCGCCACACACAAATCAACGTGGAACAGGAAAAGAGGGTGGCAGCATCCACTCTGATTCTAAGGTTTGCTAAATCATGTATTATCCCCAAACTGTATGTATCCCATTAGGAACTGTGGTTATTGGCAAACAAAATTTTAGAAGCATTATTCTTTCAATTAATGAGTATTTCTGTAAATATTTACTAAGTTAGTAAGACATGAGTGCTTACTAAATTATTTGGACTTTGCCTAATTAATGGCATAATTAGGTGTTTCTTCTGAACCATGGTGCTGTGAAATACTTTCTAAGAAACTAAAGACCCCCGTGAGCTGAAAAGGTTTGGAAACCTCTGGCTTTTTGATTGACTGGTAGACTCAGGACCAATCAATGCTTTTAGATATGTGCCCGGTCACTTGACACACGAAGTAATTAAAATAAACAGAAAAGGCCCTCTGGAGAAGAAGAATTATTGAATTTTATTTCTTTCTTACAGAGAAGAGAGCTTTATCATTGCGTTCTCTTTTTTAAACACTTCTAATTGATTGAACACTTACTAATAGCCAGGACCTAAGACTTGATTTATTTATTTTTAACACAACCTTCCTTAATCCACCCAGTAATGTTTTCAGGGAGATTATAATGTTCATATTTACACAGGAAGAAAACAGCCCAAAGAAGATAAGTCATGGATACAAAAGGTCAGTTTGGCTTTATACCTGTTCTCTTTGTGATTATGATGATAAATTTTGATACATTTGATAATTAGCTATACTTTTGACTAGCCATGCTTTTATTGTTATTGTAAAATGTTAAACTTTAACAATATGCCAGATATTATAGAAGCAGCTACATGGATTATTCCACTTAATAATGACAGAATTGTAAGAAATGGGTATCGTTATGGTTTGGATGTGAGGTGTCCCCCAAAAGCTCACACGTGAGACAATGCAAAAAGGATCAGAGGAGAAGTGGTTGGGTTGTAGGAATCTTAACACAATCAGTGAATCCCCTAATAGGGATTAACTGAATGGTAGCTGAAGTGGCAGGGTGTGGCTGGAGGAAGTGAAAACTGGGGCATGACTTTGGGGTATACTTTTTGTGTCTGGCAAGTGGAGACCTCTCTCTGCTTCCTGATCATCATGTGAGTCGCTTCCTTCCACTAACTCTTCTGCCATGATGTTCTGCCTCACCTCAAGTCCCAGGAATGGAGCCAGTTTGCTATGGACGAAAACCTCTAAAACCATGAAAAAAAAATTTAAATTTTTTTTCTACAATTGTTCTTGTCAGGTCTTTCAGTCACAGCTACAAAAAAGCTGACTAAAACAGAAATTGGTACCAAGAAGTAGAGTTATTCCTGTGACTAACCTGACCATGTGGTTCATAAGCATTTGGAGCTTTTTGGAATTGGTGGAAAAATTTTGAGAGGTTTAGCAGTGCAAGCTGGAAATGCTTTAGATTGTTGTAAGTGGAGCTTAATGGCCAGTGGGAGCTCAGAAGACCAGAATGCCAATAGGACCATGGACCGTGAAGACAGGACTCAAGAGGGTTCAGAGGAGTATTCCACTGGAATTGGACTAGAGGCCATTCCTATTATGTTCGGACTGAGAGGTTGTCTGAATTTTGCCTGTGTCCTGAGACTTTCTGTGAGGCTGATTTTAAAAGCAATGGACTTCTTTATCTGGTGGAAAAAATTTCTAGGCATCATAGCATTCAGGCAGTGGCATGGATATTGCTGTTAGCTTTTAACCAAATTTATTGTGATAATCAGGAGTAGAAAGCAAAGCAGAACTATTTGGAAAACCTGGACCTAAAAAGATGGAGTAAAACTGGGGCTAAGGAAGTTGCAGATGTTAAGGACATTACCGCCACTAAAGAAATGCTAAAGACTTGGGGCTGGGGTTGTGGCTCAGTGGTAGAACTCTCACCTAGCTCATGTGAGTCCCTGGGTTAGATCCTCAGCACCACATAAAAATAAATAAATAAATAAATGCAAAGGTATTCTGTCTAACTACAACTAAAAAAAAAAAAAAAAAAAAGAAAAAGAAAAAAGAAAGAAAAAAAAAGAAATGCTGAAATGCTAAAGACTTTGCCCAAAGACATAAGAAAGATGGCTTGAGGGCATCTCAGGAGCTGGCAAGACCACACCCATTTCAAGTTCAAGGGAGTAAAAGTGAAAATTCTCTTGGGAAAAGACAAGTGGGCCACCCGTCTTGCACAAGGAGGCCTGGAAAGTTTTTTCAGCCAGCACCCAGGCACTCAGGCTGCTACAGCCAAAATCCCTAGAGGCTTGGCTAGTGCTCGAGATGGTGGCAGAATCAAGTGTCAACCACATGGTGCTGCTTTCTGCAGGAAAGCAAGATGCTGGAGATAGGGGGTCATGGAAGCTTCCACCAAGATTTCCAAGGAAGGCCTTGGAGGCCAGGCAAGGTGCAGCAAGGTAGGAGTCCCTGTAGGCACCCCCTGGGAAGGCAAAGTGTGGAAATTTGAAGAGGAAGCCAAAGCTGCAAGATTAAGAAATGCCAGTAACGTGGGACATCGTCCTAGGAAAGCTGCAGGAATTAAGCAGAGACAAGCCAACAGGAAGGCCACCTGGGCTGTAACCAACTAGGCCACAGGAGTGGAGCTACACAAGCCCTTTGAAGAGAATCTCAATGCCATGTGCCCCTGTTGCTGGACATGGAGGTACAGGACTTGTTTCCCAGCTGGATTTTGGTCTTGCTTCGGTTCCATCCCTCTTTTCTAATTTTGATCCTAATTTTGTGAGTGGAAATATTTATTCTGTACCATTATATATTGGATTGCCGCTACTTGCACAGCCAAAACCCAAGAAACTAGCGAGAGGTGATGGGGGATTAAGAAAACACACACTCAGATATCAAAAGAAAGCTGGATTAGGTGGAAACACTGCACTCTGATGGAGATCAGTGAGTGCAGGATGGATCCAACAAGTTTATTATATAAGGTCTCATAATCAAGAAGTTAAAGACTATAGAGAAATTGTTCTTTGTGACCAAGAAAGTTACAGCCTTAGAAACATTTAAGTAGCTTTTCCATAGTTGCAATGTTAGAAGCTTCCTGCAGCACTCAGGAAGCCCATTGTCTAAAGTTACTGTTAAGCCAAGGGCAGGCTCAAAGCTGATGAACTGTTGTGGTTGTCTTGTCATGCTCAGAATTCCTCCATCCCAGGGAGCTATGTGCCTGAGATCAAGGTCGAAACTGATAAGACTCTCTCACAGAGCCTCTTTGGCTGGGGTGTCACCATAGCAACGGGGCATCCTGTACCCTTGCCCAGAGACATTCCGTAGCAGGTGCGTCACAGCCATGAAGCAATCAAGAACCCCCAATCTCAGTCACCAATCTCTACATTGAATACTTTTAAATTGCTTTTAATTTTATGGGAGCTCACAGTGCAAGATTGCCTTCAACCTCAGAAAAGACTTTGGAGTTGAACCGTTAAGCAATCTCAAAACTGTTGACTGTGGGGATTCTTGGAAATGGACAAAATATGTTTTACACTGTGAGATGGTTGTAAACTTTGGGGGGCCAGGGGCAGAATGTTATGGTTTGGATGTGAGGTGTTCCCAAAAAGCTCACATGTGAGACAATATAAGAAGGTTCAGAGGAGAAATGATTGGGTTGTGAGAGTCCGAACACAATCAGTGAATTAATCCCCTGATAGGGATTAACTGATAGTAGTAACTGAAGTGGGAGGGTGTGGCTGGAAGAGATGGGAATTGGGGTGTGACTTTGGGGTATATATTTTGTATGTGGCCAGTAAAGTCTCTCTCTCTCTGCTTTCTGATCATCATGTGAGCTGCTTTTCTCTGCCACACTCTTCCAACATGATATTCTGCCTCACCTCAAGTCCCAAGGAATGGAGGCAGCCTTCTATGGACCTCTGAAACCGTTAGCTTCTAGATAAATCTTTCCTCCTCTACATTTGTTCTGGTCAGGTCTTTCAGTCACGGTAGCGGAAAAAACTGACTTGTTTTAATTTAATTGAAGATATCTTTAGGAGGATGGCTCCTATGTCAGTATGTAAAGGAGGGTGCGTGAGGTCACATGATTGTCCCCAAATCTCCCAGCTACTGCAGCTGGTGGAACTAGGTTGTGCTTCCAGACTGGCTGTGCTCTATGCCAATAATGCTGGCAAAATAGAAGGGACTGCTGGGGGAAACTCAGTTACTAAACAGAGAAATGACTTAAAGGCATCCATAGTTATGGCTGTGAAAAAGCAGAAGTGAGGCTCATTAAATTCCAGCGTGTTTTCATAGTTCTATGTGCTGCAGTCCTGAGCGACCTGGAGGTTTCAAGAAATGTGAAGGCAAAGAAGCCCAAACTTCTGTCCCTAAGGGTCAATGGCTTATTTACCCTTATTTTAGGGGAGTTATGTGACTGGTGGTCGAAGGTGGGCCTCTCTGAGCCAGGGAGCTTACTCTGCTTTTGGAGAATGAGTTGTCTTGAGTGACAAGGAGAGAGCCAGATGCCCTTGGTGCCCCTCCCCTGCTCGACTTGTCTTCTACTGTCACCATGCAGTGTGTTGAAGGCCAGGGTGGCCATTAAAGCAATGCTAAAAGAAAATCCTGGCTCCTTTATTCCTTGATGACAAACGATAACACAAATTATTGAGGAAACAATATTTTCTGAACATGTCACTCCACCTGAATAGTAAGTTGAGTCGGGAACATGAATCAATAGGGGTCCGAGTGCTGGGTAGAGCTGGCATCAGAATAGCCCAGCACTGGCACAGGGCAGGCAGGGGACAGTCACAGGAGAATGCCCAAGGGTACTACTGATTCCTCTCAAAACCTTTTTTCCTTCCAAAAGTAAAGGTTTTAAAAGACAATATGCTTTGTCTCAAAAGCTCATGAAGAACCAATACTTTCCAGAGAAGCATACAGTCCTTGCCACTAGGAGACATCATCTCAATGAAAAAACCTTCTGCACAGTTTCTACCTAAGCATTTTGGGGTTTTCAAGTTTTATATTCACAGTGGAAAAAAATTTAACAATAAAAATATAGATCATTAGTTTTCTGAAAGATATGCAGGAAAGCAGCCCCAGATTGAATTTTAGTTTTGACTATTATATACCAGATATGGTATTATTTAAGAGATGTTTTTAGAATACCAGTCAATGACAGGCTCTGTGACAGAGACAAGGAAGCAAAGTCCTTTTCTTCTCACAGTCTCTCTGGAAAGGGAGGGACAGATACAAGAAAGCAAATAGATTAAAGACCTGCAGGTTGTGACTCATGCTGTTAAAGAAGTAAATGGGGTGCTGCTAGAGAATCAGAAGAGATCTGAAAATGAGAGAGAGAGAGAGAGAGAGAGAGACCAAGACCTGAAAAAATCATTTCAGCAGCAGAGGGAATGGCAGAGACAGTGTTCCTAGTAGGCATAGAGATTAAATGATTTAAAACACAGCCCCAGTATCTAGACATTTCTAGATCAACAAGAGCAGAGCCACAATAGAGACAAGTTGCTATTGGGACATGCAAAACAGGATCACCCAATGCCTAATGTAGGGAGCAAGTTAGAGAAGATGTCTGGTAAGCTGTATAATGGTGAGCAGAAAGTGGTTAAGAAGTGACTTCAGAGGGAGGAAAAGGGTCAGAGCAGCCAGGGTGGGATATGCAAAGTGGATCCATCATTCAACTTAGGAATTCTCAATCAATGTGGCTGCACAGAACCAGGCGCCAGAAGAGGGGAGAAAAGATGGGATTGCAGTGAAGGCAGCTGGATTGTATTCCAATTGTTCCAAGTTCACGTCTCTGAAAACAGCCATTGACAGTTGTATGTCTTTAGTTCCAGCCTGGCCTTTAAAATTTTTGCTACTGGATCGATTGGTGCAACTTTGGATTTTAAGAACTTTTTAAAAATAAATGCTCTGAGGATTGGCCAGGTGCCAGTCATTCATCATCCATTTCTTTCTTTGATTACATAGTTGTCTCTCTTCATTCCACTCCAGGGTGGCAGCTGGAAGAGTCAGGAATTCAGGAGAATAAATATTACTTTAACAAGTTTCATGTGGTCGGGTGAGGTGGCACATGACTGTAATCGCAGTAGCTGAGACAGGAGGATGGCAAATTCAAAGCCAGCCTCAGCAGTGTAGTAAGCCCCTAAGCAAATTAGTGAGACCCTGTCTCAAAATAAAAAATAAAAACCAGGATGGAGATGTAGCTCAGTGGCTGAGAGCCCTGGGTTCAATCCCTAGTATCCAAAAAAAAAAAAAAAAGAAAGAAAGAAAGAAAGAAAAAGAAAAGTTTCATCTCTTGAACAGCCCTGGGGTCTTTATTATTCCATAATAAACTGTAGCACTGAGCTCATGTGGACCACTCTCTACTTAACTTCTCTCTGTATAGTATGGGAGTATGGAAGACAGTGGGGAGAAATCAGAACGTCTTTTTAAGAAAGGAATTTCTGTGTCTAACTGCTATCTTTGGAAACATCCCCAGCACTTTCTTTATCCTTAGTCTTTTACATTCCACCCTTACTGGAGTCTCAAAATCACTTCCTTTACCCCCACCCCAAATGTTCCATTGGTTTGTGTGTTTAATCTTGGCTCCTTACCTTGCCATGACAATGAACTAAATTGGGGGTTCTCCTAGCAAAGAAGCATGCGTAAACAGGAATCTGTTTTACCCACTTCTTCATGACATTGTCAGGAAGATTAAGTGAGGTGACACCCCTGGAACTCTGCCTGGCACTAAGAGCTTAGTAAGTGTTAGCTACTATTTTTTATTTTTATCTTAATCATTTTTGAACCTGTCTCATTACCTCTCACTGCAGCAGCCTGGAGTCTTAGCGAAATCATTTCGTGTTCATTCCTTGGTGTGCATACCTTGTGTTCTACGCAACCAGGACAAAGGGATCTAATTTTTATTGAAGCTGCAGTGGTAGATGCATCCACAGAAAGGGCAAGGGTATCCGAGCATGAGAAGAGTTTAGAGTTTGGAATACTCTTTAACCAAATGGAACTTGGAGGCCACTGGTGATACATGAAAGGATTGTGGGAAAGTCTTGTGGTCTGCAGACTGGAAGACTACAGACCATCAGCATCAATCCCCTGCCTCCATGGTTTCCCCACATCAGTTAAGGATAGGAGTGAAGAGGGTAAGAAGTGACATAAGTCCAGGTCCGGAGCTTTGCCTTATAGGTGAGCTGAAAGGACAAGGAGACAATGACCTGAGAACAGAAGCCAGATGGATGGACTGATGGATGGTGGATCCATGAGAGAAAGACACGGAGCTGAAAAATTAGGACAAAACAAAGGTCAGTCAAGAACTGAGGCCTTTTTAAATCCAAGTCAATGGGAATGATGGAGAGAGAGCCAGAAGACTAGACACCTGGCTGAGCATCCAGAGGGATGGACCATGCAGCATCTCTAATAAAATAAGGACTGAATAAGTCTATTCCTGTCTGCCTGTGCCACTCATTGCAGATCTACCTTGTTTGACTTGTGTGTTTCTATAAAAATATTCCCAAGCTTCTATTTTGTTCTATCAACATTTGTAAACCCCCACAGCTTTATTGCAGGTTTACAATGTGTTCTCTCTCCCAAAGCATCACCAGGAGCCACCATTCATGGTGCAGGGACCCCTGCTCCCTCTTGGGTTATGCTCAAGGATGAACCTTCAGTGGAACTGGGGAAAGTCCAATGTCTTGACACATGACTCCATGGAAGCTGTCAGCCACTGTCACTTTGTCATGCTTACCCAAAGGCCATAGTCACAGTGGCCACTTATTGAGAGAAAGGGTAGATTCGGGGTCTCTATCTCAGGGTCTTGGGTAGGAAGAAGTTGACCATGAACAGGGCAGTCTTTAATGGTGACAGCAGACTGAAGTCATCTATTTTCCCAGTGTGGGTCATCACATTCACCTTTGGGGCACGTCCACTGCAGGAATGGGCATCTCACACTCAGCACTTCCAAGCAGAACTCTCAGTTGCCCCTTAGACATCCCCCTCTTTTTCATCATTCTGAGTTAATGTGTTACCATTCACCACTCTTGGTTAATAGAGTTGCCATTCAACCAGTCACCGGAGCTAGAAAACATGGAATCATCTAGAGTTTACCACACTCTGTCCTCTATTCCCATCATGTCCCTCCCGTCTCCAAACTCAGGCAATTCTATGCCTCTTGAATACATCTTCTTCTGGACCTGAGTGCTTATACTGCTTCAAACAAGTCCTTTCTTTCGATTTCCTTGGTGCATCGATAATTCTCAACAAGGGAATAGGGTGATTCTGGGAACCAGTGACCATGACAGGAAGAGATGGACAAATAACCTGAGTCACAGTGAGTGCCCATTGGCTCTGAAAAGCCAGTGACACAGATGCTTCTGCTCCTGGAGGCTGAGCAGCAGGATCCACTGTCTAGAATCTGATGTGAAGCAAGCTGCTGATATCCCTCAGCAGGCTGAGCTTGCTGATTGGAGCTCAGGTACCTCCAATCACTACTATGATTAGCTCAGGAAACTCATTTTGCTTCAATTAAACCCTATTTATGAAGTACCTATCCAGTTGCAAATCCTAGACAGGCAGTGAATGAGCCAACAGGGACCACACCTCATGAAAAAACTTATAGTCTAACTGCAAAGACAGGCATGGATCAAGTGTGCGGAATGTCACAAAGAAGGATAGCATACAGTGTGACGTACACCTGGAAGACTTAACCTGGTCTGGGGGTTCAGAGAAGTAACAGAAAGCTTATGCTGGTTGTAAATGTCTGCAGTTGGTAGAACTGTGAGAAGGAGAAACTGTTCTTCAGAAAGAGGAACAAAAGATACATTTTTCTTACTCATTCAATTTCAAAATACATTGAACTTTGTAAATGAATAGAGAGAAAAATGAAGCACAAGGATATGATATCATTCTTCTTTGAAACCACTGATTTTAGCAACACCATAGTTTCTCAGATATTTCCACTGACATATTTCTAATAGTGGAAGAGTCCATTACAAGCTTGTTTTTGAGGAAATACATGTTTTATTTTTTAAGCATTCTTTTTTTCCCCATTCACTTATTAATTCCTACTCAGCCAGGCACTGTTCTGGAAGCCAGGGACTCAGTGGTTGCGTGATATGAAAGTTGTCCTAGTACTGACCATAGGGGAAAATTGAGGGAGATGCCCCAAGTTGTATCCCGTGGCTTTTGTGTGCTTGTGTCCATAATCAAGCCAAGGGAACACATGGACCCCCATTTCAAGAACCGCAGAATAAGTTAGACAAAGAAAGGCTTACGGTTTGGGAGTTCTCACCCCAGTCCTGCTGTGAAAACACTTCCCCATCTGGGAGGTTCATTTAACCTCTCTGAGTTCAGCCTCCATGTGGGAAATAAGAGGGTTAAACTGGATGAATTCAGAAGCCATTTTCATCTCTACAAGTATATAGATTTGTACAGGATTGGAAAAGACCCTAAAATCATCTTGCCCATTATCCAAAAAGCACTTAAATTGGTCATTAGTAGAATCTTGAGGCAAGAGTGGCAAATATCAGGACCACTTAGGAAGAAAAATGAGAAACACAGGCCAAGAAGCCCCCTGGAGAGTGTTTATTCAGAGACACAAACATATGGAGACTTTGTCATGAGGTCACCTTCCTTATCTCACAAAGCTGACGGAATATACATATCTGTCAGAATTCTTCTCTCAGAGTGCACTAGTCAGCCGGAAACCAAGTCACGAAAAGGTCCACAATGAACTGGGGAGGTAGGTGCCTTTTGCTTCCTTATCTCTCCACCTCCTTCATTTTTCTGGAGATGTGAAAGTGAACATTCTCTGGAGCCCAGGGGAGGTTTCTGCAGGGAGTCAATGGCAAATATGAATCCAGGTCTTTCTTTCTGGAGGAAGATAGGAAAGAAGACCCGACCTTTGGGTGAACTGCCAAGTTCAGGAGAGGCAGAACTCTCCAAGATCCACCTGCAAAACCTCTCAAGTGCTCACTGTCAAGGATGGCCTTTTTAAATTTTTAAATCTGCATTTTCTTTTGAGTGGTCATTGGAAAGCTGAAAATATTGGGAATTTCATTTCGGCCTGCTTCTGTGGGACTTGTCAAAAGGAACTGATTCAGATGAATTCCCTCTGATTTCTGGTATGGGGGGGGTCCCATGGGCTTTGAAAAATGTCTTTGTCTTCACTGAGAATGGACATCAGGAAGCTCCCTGGGAAATCTTTGATGAAACCTTCCAGTTTGAACGAAGGTCCTTCCCCTGTCATTACTTAGCAAACCATGTGCACACATCAACGTATGATAAAATCAGCTTCTTGCTCAGCCTCATGGAAGAAGAATAGAAAAATATTATAGAGAAAGGTGGACATAACATTGAAAGGTGAACTCCATTTAGTGGAGGTGAGTAGGGTTTCCTGCCTTTACTTAGCAATGCTGTGAGTTGATATTTATTGTTCCTTACCCTTAACCTTTATTGTTCCTTACTACTTCTTGAATGCATTATCACATTGAAGAGGTAGGGAATTTTATTCTTTGAGTAAATGAGGAAACTCAGACACAGAGAGGTTAAATAATTTTCTAAGGTAACGCAGCCAAGAAGTAGCAAGCTGGGATCCAAACCCAGCCAGGCAGGCTCCAGCACTCAGCCTTTCACCCCCAGAAGGAGGAATCAGGGTTGCCCAAGGGATGGTTGTATGGCTACCTATAGGTTCCTAGAGCTTGATGGTCTGAGATGGGGGGAATCTTAGCTCTTCTTTTCACCCCGCTGTTCAGCTCCAGGATGATATCTCTGTTTTCTCCTTTCTTCCTCCATCTCCATCTACTCTTACTATTTTCTCTCTTTCCATATAGTCACAAACATTCATCCAAATCAAATATACTTAAGAATGTCTACATAGACAGATGTACACATGCTCAGGAAAAACAAACTCAAAATATGTTCTATATTGTTTAAATGGGTATTTTCTCACATTTTAATAGAATCAACATCAGAATTGAAAAGACACATAGTCCAATAGTTCTCACCTGTAAGCAATATCACCCTCCAAGGGGTTTATCTAGGGTTCTGGGCTTTTATAAAGATTGGGGTGGGGTGGGAGGCTACTTGTATTTAGTGAAGGTGGTCAGAGATATTAAATATCATATAACATGAGGGACAGTCTCTCACAACAACTTTTTCTTCAAATGCCAACCCAGGTCCCATTGATACACACTGACTCAAGGACAAAACTTCCATTGTATGTTGAAAAGTGAATCATAGGACATGAGTTCAAAGCCATCCTCAGCAACAGCGAGTTGCTAAGCAACTCAGTGAGACCCTGTCTCTAAATAAAATACAAAATAGGGCTGGGGATGTGGCTCAGTGGTTGAGTGCCCCTGAGTTCAATTCCCAGTACCAAAAAATTTNCCAAAAAAAAAAAAAGAAAAGAAAGAAAGAAAGAAAAGTAAACCATAGGAAAATGGAGAATCCTTCTTAGGGTTATTGAGCTATTTGTAGTACAACCTTGAAGGTGCCTTCAGATCTGTGCATTTCTAGGAAAGGCCTTTTACTTTTATTTTATTTTTTATTTTTTTTTGCTACATCAGAGGGTCCATAGGTGTCAAAATTATTTTCATAATAATGCTAAGGCATTATTTGCTTTTATCACCCAAATTCTTTCCCAGAGTTATGAAGGAGTTTTCCAGAGGCCAAGTGGTAATACTGTGTAACGAAATGTGCCAACATTTAGAAGGTCCGCAAACAGACCATTTTCCAAATGACAACTTTATGACATTTTAGAATTGTGCTTGGGTTAAAAAAAATGCAAGAAGACCAGTGGATTTTAATGTAACTAAGCACAAAGAATTTATTAGTATGTTTTAAGATAGCTTTGATGGGAATAGCCATAATTATTGGAATAAGCTTTTAAAATATGACTCTCTTTTCATTTACAAATTTGTATGAGGCTAAATTTTATTTATATACTCCAACCAAAACAATAGATTGCAATGCACTGAATGCCAAAACAGATGAAGAGTTCAGCCGCCTTCTAATAAGTTAGACATTGATGAGATTTATGAAATTGTAAAGCAATGATGATCTCCTCTTGATCTCAGTTTTGTTTTGACAAATATATCACTAGCAAAAATGTTATTTATATTTTTATGCAATGGGTTTTTCATCTTAAAATGCATTAATATGTACATATTTTGAAATTTTCAGTCCCTGACAGAGTAAATATAGATAGATATAACCTATATCAACTCACATTCTGTAGGGGCAGTCACTTTTTCTAAAAAAAAAGTTTTTATTTTTTAGTTGTAGTTGGACACAATACCTTTATTTCACTTATTTATTTTTGTGTGGTGCTGAGGATCCAACCCAGGATCCCGCATGTGGGAGTCGAGCATTCTACTGCTAAGCCACAATCCCAACCTGGAGCAATCACTTTTAAGGTGATAAATTTCTGCCTTATGTCATATGCCTTTGACTAAATATGGTTCTTCTCAGTGACCCCAGGGAATCTATTTTGGAAATCATCCGTCAGATGATTCTGATGCACAAATGAGCTTAAAAACCAACGAAGCAGAATGCTCTGGGTTGAAGAAAGTCCCATTCCGTTATTGAACGGCAGGAACAATGCTAGAATCAAAAGCAATACTTAACAGGCTTATTGAGGACTTCAAAAATGCTGTTGGCTCTACATCTTTGAAGAGCAGAAACAAAATAAAAGTAAAAGCAAGGAAGCTTCTGACCCAACTCCTGGCTGGCAGCTAGGAGCCAAATGGAGGGATGAGCCCCCAAAGAAACTACTGCAGTTCTGCATATATTATCAGAACTGTAGGTTTATTGGGAACAGGCATGGGGGGAGGAATGTGATTCCCCCAGTATTCACACTATCCTCAAAGCCAAAGAGGGTAAAAGAGGTAGCTTAGGATCCAAATTTAACTCCCAGATATGAATTATCTGTGTGTCCCAGCATGTAAACACTTTGTGGAATCAGATGGAAAATTTTTAAACTTTTTAAATTCCATATTTCTAGTTTATTCTGAAAAGATCTAGATGACCTGGAAGATGTGGCCTAAAATCTATTATGGCAGCATTTATCTGGAATTTCACTGTTGCTACTGTTGACGGCAGGGACCTGTGCTCTCCAATGGTCCAAAGCCTTGGGCCACCTCACTGTTTGTTACTTTTCTCATCTCTGAAGTTGCCACGTCTGTTCGATGAAGCTCTCAGAAACCTCTGGAATCCTTTGATGGTGTGAGAAGAAGGAACTAGGGCCTTCTATCAGTGGACAAGAAGTTGGTCATGCAGGGTTAGAGTGGCACAGAAGAGTCTGCCATATGACACTGGGACCTCAGGTTGATCTAATTCACCTGAGGTGCAAGGGTTAGAGGCAAAAGTTTCATCTTCCCCTCACCAATTTTAAGCCCCAGTGATAGCTTTAGAGTGGATCAAATAGCTTTAGATGGTTGGTTAATTACATCTCATTGAGAATACCAGGAGGTTGGAGTAATGAACATTCTCCATTCAATGTCTTTTTTTTTTTTTTATATCATGTACATGAACATAAAAAGAGTAGTAACAGTCTCCATAGTATTCTCCATATGGAAATCTCCTGCTCTCTGGCTGAATTTTCATATTTGTCAAGCCAGTTAAGGAAAGCCACTTCCTCAAGTGTCAGCTGTGGATCCAAAAACATCTACTAAAGATAAGCAGTTGTCATGGCAAAACACAACAAACCTGAAGGTGATAGATCATGGGACTGGGTTACTGTACTCGCTGTGTGAATCCACCCTGCCTTCAACCTTTGCTTACTCCACATGCAGCTTTTCAACACCACATCCTGGGTTGTCTCAAAAGCACTTTGCTTCTCACTTTGCAACTCCTCAAGCAGATGGCATTCGACCACATCATGTGGATGCCTACCTACTAAAAAAATATCACTGGGCACTATTTATTTGTTAAAATATGACTTTTGTTCAAGTATATCCGTGAAAGTTTGGAAAACTGTAGAGTCTAGAGGGATCTGGAGTTGTTTGTTTTCTGCCTCATTAAAGCAGACAAAAAAAAAAAAAAAGTATTAAGACAGGACAAAAAAAAAAATCCTAGGACAAAACTTCATCAAAAACATCCTGGTCACACCAGATTGAGTATTAGTATCAGAAATTGAGAAAGGTAAGTTTACGACTAATTCTTCCACTGATTGATAAGGTAACTTGGGTTAAGCTACTTAATCTTCTCTTCTTTTTTCCAAAGAGCAAGAATGCCAAATATAACTTTAATATATACTAGCAAACAAAAATAACTGAAAAGGGTCTACAATTCTAGCTGAAGTACAATTGTTTAGCCATCTTGGATCATTGAGTTTAAAAATTCCTATCATGGGTTTGACTTCAGAAGAATTGTTCTTCCATTAGGAAATATTTTTCATGTATGTAAGTATTATTAAAAAATTGTTTTTTGTGGCTATTATTTGATTTTTTTTAATGTGTCTTAATTTATTTAGCTAAACTCTGGTTGCTGGAATTAAGGGGAAGGAAGGAGTGGCTGTCCATCATTTCAAATGTAGTAGGTGTTGCTTCAAACAAGAGAATTTGATGCATTTATGGTGTTTAGGGGAAGGGGAATGGGAAGCACTTCAGTCAGAGCCCCACCCAGAAAACCGGAGGTCAAAGGAGAGAAGGGACACCTAGAATAGTAGAAAAGGGGAGAAGAGATGTCATGGTTGAGCAGGCACTGGTTTAGCAGTGGAAAGAAACCTGATACAAACAGTCCACAGAAGAGACAGAAACCACTTAGAAGTTTTTTGGATCCAATCTGTGGAAGTTTTAAAAGATGTCTGAAAATTCCTCAATATACCACCCATCAAAAGGTAGAGTCTGATTCTCCTCCCCTTGATTCTGAGTTGGTCTTAGTGATTCACCCCTACCAAATAGAATATGGAGGAGGTGACACTGCCTGGCATTCAAGGCTAGGTAATAAGTTTCTGCTTCTTTTCCCTCTAAGACACACACTCTGGGAGTTTTCTGTCACCATACAGGAGAAGTCTAGTTATCTTGAGGTGGTCACTTGGAGCGAGCATAGTGAGAACAGAGAGACCCAAGAATCACCTCCCCCAGGTGTGTTCAACATGATAAGGACCCAGCCATCATTGGACTGTATGACACCCCAGAGAAGAAGCCATTCCCTCCCCAGGGCCAAGTCAACCCCAGATTCATGAGCAAAACAAAAGAGCTTTATAGTTCAAAGCACTGCTTAAGTATGGCTTCATACACAGCAAAGGATAGCAATGAGACATCATCTAATTAAACTTCTAGACGCACATGGAACATGAGCTCACGAGAACCTGGGCTGGACTCCCAATCTCTGGATATTGCAGGAGTCAGCAACCAGCTGTCGGGTAACAGGAACTGCAGGTTTTCAAAGAACTCCCATGAGCAACTAAAGCCTGAAACTTCTTCCAGACCTACGACAATCTTAGGAAGAAATAAAAATAGAGGATGGGTCATCAGGACTCAGAGTGCAAATGACTATTTTAAACAAAAAAGCAGCATGACATGTAGTTCAAGTCCTAGTTCAACTCTTGCCTGGCTGTGTGAGTTCTGATGTGTGCCTCCTTCCACTGTGATTTAGTTCATCACATATAAAGCAGGGAGAATCGTGTGTTAGGAATTATTATTGTAGTCGGCCTGGCCCTTGGGAAATAGAGTGCTACCATGTGATTCCACCATTACACTCCATTCAATCATATTTTGCAATTTTATTTTTGCAGAAACTTTTTTTAAAAAAATGAAAAACAACAAAGAGCAAAACATGTGAAGTTACAGCAAAAGAAGTCACAGGAGCTGATCTCATGTAAATATGATGTTAATTAAAACAGATGGGTCTGCAGCATAAACAAAATAACTGCAGGGGGCTGGTTTTTGTTCTGTTTCTTAATATAGTAACTCAGTTCCTATCCTGTTAGCACTCTTTCCTTATCAAACATTGAACTGGGGTATAAGGAAGTTTAAATTACCAGTGATTGGAGAGCTGTTTTCTAAACACTTGGAACAGATGGCTTCTTGCCTGAAAAGCATGCTTCCTTTCGGGGAATAGAGTGTTGAACTTGGTTATTTCAGGAAAATGTTGTGTTCCAGCTCATTTATCGACAGCAGGTATGGCCACTCTGAAGAACACTTTCCCCTGAGCTCTGTGCCTTCTGTTGAGTTCGCCTAGTGGTCAAAGATCTCATTGGAATGACAGTTGCCTGCTGCTGGCTTCTTAGTCACTGCATTGAGCAAAAGCCTCCTCGTGCCTCCTAAGACGAATTCTAACTGCTTCAGAAAAAGAGCAGTAATCAGGCAGAAGATTCCTTTAAATGAATGTCACTTAGGAATGTGCAATTAATAGTTTACCAACTACTAGCAGAGAAGAAGTGAGTTTAACAAAAGTCCTTTTGACGAATTTGGCAGGGGGTGGGTGGGGGGTGCCTAGGGTTTGCCCCAGAATTATATTTTGCACTTAGCTGTCATATCTTTTTAGTGTCTTTTAATCGTGTACAGTTCCTTTGCCTTTTATTGACTTTTTAAAATGTACCATCTATTTTGTAGAAAGTTCTCCAATGTTCATCTGATGTTTCCTCACAATTATGGGTTATGGTACACATTTGAGTCAGGAATACTAATGACAGGCTAGAGCTAGATTTTCTAAAACGATTTCCATGCTGTGCAAGGAAGTTGGCCCAGGATTCTGTGTGTGAAAATTTTCTACTGACTTTCAATTTGATACAGCTCCACATCTGCCGTCAAGAATCTTAATTTGAACTGGGTGACCTGATTTTTTTTATGACTCTCAGAATCACATTTTAAAGTAAAAATGGACAGAGGCACCCGTGAATTTGGGGGCTTTCTTGGGGTGAGACGAGCTACTTCAGATCTGCGTGAATGGTCTGAGGAAAGTTAAGAGAGGGCAGGAACTGTTTCTTGTAAGCTGACAGTTCAAGAGAGTGAGTCCAAGATAATCACATAATCCATTTATAACCGCCCAAGTTAACAAGCTCTCACCTTCTCCAAATAGGCCCCTTATTTACAAATAGTCACTTCTGTGCAAAAGTGGGCTCTCGTCCATGTGACTAGAGTCACATGCAGTGAGTCTCATGGCCTTATTTTCCCACAATACCACAAAGATCAATTGACATTAGGAGCACGCTTAGAATTCACAATCTATTATTCATGTATAATATGCACTTTGAACATAATTCTTTTTCTCTTACTAGTTTTTATCTTAAACTACCTCCCCGCCCCCCAGTAACTTGCAGCCCTGTGTTTGCCCAATGCAATCCCAGCCCGCATCAGTGGAAAAGAAACCCCAGAACAAAGCGGCAGAGCCAGAGCTTCCATACTCAGGTCAGACCACATGTGGAGAGTGGTTCCAAGCCCCACCCCGAGGGACATCCATAAATGGAATTATTTATTATAGGAGAGAATTAATAGATTGCTAAAAGATTCAAAATCAAGTTGTAAGAATGGCTTTTCAGGCTTCCTCAGTCCAACCCTGGCTTAAGCCCATCTTGGGTGCTCAGCTCCCTTCCCCCGTGACTGGAACTCTGTCACAAGGGAAGGGAGCTGACAGGTCACCCAGTTCAACCTTGTGAGGACTTAGCCAAGGACAAGGTCTTTTCTCCCTGCTAACATCCTGGATAGAGATAGGCTGCCAGACAGGATATTGGAGGATTCCCCTCAAATGAGATGCAGGATGATTATCTGATGGGAGGAATTTTATTCTACCTTGGGCTATCTCTGTGCCCCTCAAGTCCCACATTCTGCCATAAGAATGAACTGCCTTCCAGATCAGGACAACCAGAGTCTGACAACCAGGCCTGTTGCCTGTAAGGTGACAGGTTCAGCCCAGGTCCAGCCCTTCCATCTGTTTCCATCCAGTTGAGAAAACCACCTTTGACTGGCCACATGCTCAGATACACATTATTTTCTGTTACTATAACAAAATACCTGAGACTAGGTGATTCATTAAAAATAGATCCTTTAGCTCACAGTTCAGAAGGCCAGGAAGTCCAAGAGCATGGAACTGCCATCTGGTCAGCACTTGGTAAGGGTCTTCTTACTGCATCATAATATGGCAGAGGGAGGCATCACATAGTGAGATGGAGCAAGAGTGCCAGGGAGAGCTCACTTTTATAAAACAGCACTTCTGCGTAGCCCATTAGCCACTGATCTGTGAATGGTCTCACCACCCAAGGGTCCCACCGATTAATATCATTAACATATGGATTTGTAGATTCAGTTTCCAATACATGAACTTGGGGAACAAATTCAAATCATAGCACACATCATTGTAGGGAATAGCAAACAGTAGACCCAGAAGGGCAGAAGAGCTACCCTTAAACCTATCATGAAGATGGCGGATTAGACACGCATGTGAGGCCCCAAGAGTTATGGATTGGGAGGTTATAAGGGGTACCAGGATGGACTTCAGTAACCTATAAGGAAGAATTACTAACAACTTTCTGCTTACCTTTGCTGCTGTCTCCAGTGACTAGTACACATAATGACCCAAACTATTCCTTAAACTAAGAGTAGTTGAGGCAGAGACCTCTAAAAATGTAATATGTACCCTTAAGAAGGTAGCAGTTTCCCTTTGCATCAGTGACATTCACAGAGATGAAAAGTGCTTTGGCATGCTTTAAGGGAGTAGGGCATACTAGGTAACTGAGATTCTGTGGAGTTTAATCATCATAGTGAAAATTTAGCCTGAATATTTTTCCCAAAGTAATTTCTCTTTAATTTGCCTCATTTGAAATTTGAAGGAGAAATATTTCCCAGTTAGCGACAAAGGAGCCAATTTCATTTTCTGTGTTTGTCTCTGCATTTAGGGGATTTACCCAAAGTCTTATCAGATGAGAGAACCATATACTAAGAATCTTTCTTTCTAGTGAGACCATTGAGAAGTTCCAAATAACTGATCGTTTCATCAGGCCATTCTCTAAGAATCCAGCAAGAAGTTTCATTGCAAGAAAAAGTTTTCATCTCAAGGAAAAATAGCTGCCAATAATTCTTGTCAAAATAATTTTTTGATTTTATTTAACAAGATGACTTCAAATGTACACATTTGGTTTTTGAACACAGTGTAAGATATTTCCATCATCATTTCAATCTAACAATCACTAAATAAGTCTGAAAATGAATAATAGATTAGTTTTACCCAAGAATGTGATGGTGTTTCGGCTGATCTGGTGCATCTGAGGTATTAATGGATTTCCCACATGCATGGAAGCCCATCAGGTGGGCACCAGTGAGTAGGTCTTCCCACCACAATCAGGCCAGTTGTTCACAAAACAACAAAGTTAGTGCTTGTGTGTGTGTGTGAGAAACATGCTGATCACAACAGTTATTCCTTCATGGAGTTATTAACTTATGAGTACATTTCCACATGCAGAAACACCATTTTTACTGCTATAGTACAGTATAATCTACTTTCCTTCCATTTAATGGGTGAAGTCAAACGTCCTTTTTTAGGGGCAAGAAAATACACAGAGACACAGTTCCTTCCTTTACCACATGAGCTTACAGAACCGCAAAGGGCTAAGTATAATCTACGGTCTCTGACAAAGATCTACAATCCTTAAAAAGAGTGATGTCCTTCTGGGTCACAGATAAATGACAAATAGTTTTGCCAGAACATGCCTGGGCTTTGTATTCTGTTGATGAATTCAATAATAAATAATATATAAAAATTCTTTATATGAATATATCTTTTACTTGAAGACTATAAATTAGAAAGAATATGAAAACATTTAGTAACAGTTTCGAAAACAAGTTTGTGTCATTAATTTTCCAGACCAACAATGATACACTGGAAAAGAATCTGGCCCTTTGAGGCCAACTCTTGAGGAATCACTGAATTAATATTTTTGACATTTAGAGAGCAGTTGGTCCAATGACAAAGTTAGCCAATCGGGTCTCTGAATTGGTGGATCTGTGAAGGCAAAGGGTACATTTAGATGGAGCACATCTGTTTAGGTGGAATCCAATTTAGTTACACCTCCATTCACTGAGTAGCAATCATGTTCCCTCACAGCTGGACAGTATCTGCCTCTCATGATAAAAATGACAATGTCAGCTTATGAAATGGCATGGCAATTTATTGGTTAGCTATTTTCTGGAACATCGACACTTTGGTTAAAACTGTACTATTTACAAATCAGTGAATACACAAAGAGGCTCACAGCATACCTACAAGACACAAATATACAAAGTTATGGCAAGCTTAGGACAAGATTCCTTAAAATAACAGGACATTTAGATGCAAAAAAAATGAGAGATGGAAATACAGGCCATATATGCTAAGTGAGCCATATTCTGGGACAGGGTACTATTTGAAATGCACAGAAGAATATTCAGGAGGGAATCACAAACATAAAAATAAAATATTTGGTATTCTACACTATATTACAAAAATAAATATATCAGTCAATAAATAGTAGGAAGCCTAGAAACTTTTACATGACTATTTTGATTGTGGGCTGCCCAAGTGCCTCTGCTATAATTTTTCTCAGGAGTTTAGGCTTTTCAACTTCAGTGCTCATAATTCTGCCATAAAATTTGTTTTGTTTTGTTGTTCTAAGGAAGAGAAATAAAAGACTGGTGTGGGCTGTAGCAAAAGCTCTATGAGCAAAGAAAACATTAGAAAGCTCTAAGGATCTGACAATTGTATGGCTTTGTAGTAATACAGCAGAGTTGCAGGTGTGCTATTAGAAGCAGGGAGAATCCCCTTTTTATGTATTTTGACTTTTCACTTTTTAATAGAAGAAATCAAATAATAATAATCACACAACTAGCAACACTTGAATATCCAATATGTGACATTCTGTCTTCCTGTCTTACAAGTAAGAACATCATAGAAACACAGGTTTATATCTAGACTGCAGTAAATGGAGAAACGTTTGGGATATGCAGCCTGATTACAGACAGCCTAGGTTTTCACCTCTCTTCTACAGCAGAGTGATTACAAGTGCTCAAGACAAGGATTCTCTAGAAACTTGGTAGAGCCAGCAGTGGGCACCCAGGATGAAGGGGTTGTCACCTGGTCAGCTTTCTAATATTGGCATGCTAATGTCAGTGGATTGCTGGGGCTGCCACACACACAGCTCCCTAGAGCTGATTGTTATAGATTCAGGAAGTTTGCAAGCCAAATGGGATCACATTGGTAGCTTAAAGTAGGCCATGGTGAGAGTACTCACACTATTGAGATTTGTGAATCAGGACTGTTTCCCACCCTCGCATGCTGGTTGTAAAGGATTTACCAGCACACCACTCTCTTATGTGTTTTAGACATAAAAATAAATAAAACTTACCAAAAAACTATCCTATATAGTTTAAGAGGTTTTACTGTTTATCTCTTACAGTGTCCTTAGGAGAAGTACCTTGGAGTATTGAGACTACGTGGCGTACCATGGAGTATGAAAAATGCACCATCTTCCACCAAGGATGCTGAGCGAGGCTACCCAAAGCCACCTGCCCATGCACAGCATACACACATGTGCCCACATGTCACATGGAAGTCAGACCAGAAATGAGTGCTTCTGAGTACTATGGTTACCTCAAATTGTCAATTCCCATTGATAGTCAAAATATCACTCTTCCAGGGGCAAAAAATTCCCGAGGATTTGCCCTCTGGGAACCAATGAACAATAAATGTATACAGTTGAGCTGCAACTTGGGAAAAGGATCTTCAAAACAGCTTTCCTGACCTCTTTTTCTAGGGCAACATGAGTTTATGACCTCAAGAGGTTTTCAGAAAGGAAGCTAATAGTTTTCCAGGGCTAAAAATAAAAAGCGCGAGATTTCCTAATGAAGCGTTCTGCAGGGTGTGGCAACATCCTGGAACCGCACTCTCTATTTTAGTGTAAATGGTCTGTGTCCTCTGCCTGGAGACATCAGGATGGCGTGGGACCTGCTGGACTCTGGTTCCTCCTGCACAGAGCATGGTTCTGCTCGGGGGCACTAAAACGGCAGCCAGAATCTCAATGTCCTTCCAACCTAGGCGAAATTCCATCTAGGCGGAATTAGCTGCCTGCCAGATCATTCCTGTTGGGAACACTTCCCAGCCCCTAAGTCCTGGCCAGTTCCAAAATGGGAAGAAGGCAGAATGGGAAAGCTGCAAGGTGTTTACCATGAGCAAATCTGATCTCAAAATTCAAGCTAAGTTTGTAAGTCATTTGCTCATGTGCCTATTCCCACATTTCAATGTATTCATTTGGATTCTGGTGTTCTTTTTCTTGTACTTAAGATTTCTTTATGAATAAAAAATGTAATGAAGGATATTATTAAAATAAAATCGAATTAAATATCATGGGGAAATCTAGACATTAGATCACTAACTCCTTTCTCCCTGAGAGCAAATCTGTTGGCGACCTCCCTCCGGCTCACAGCAGGCCAATGGAGACAGAGGACACAGGATAATTGGGGAAAGAGAGAAAGAAGGAAAAGAGAGAAAGCAGAGGTGCAAAGGCAAGGGAGAAAGTTTATGAAGCACAGACAAGTATTTTAAGAAGTGAAGAATCTGACAAAAAGTTCCCTTCTGTTTCCCTCCTCTGGCTCTTTGATCATTTTTATTTCATCTAAAAGATTTGATTCTCCAATTAGAACTGCTTTGGATTTTACAAACTCATCTGAGGACAGCATCTATATCCTTCCCACCTTTCCCTCTCCCAACTGCTCTACACCCTGCAGCCAGAAAGACCTGTCATCTGAGTTCATCCCCAAGTCCCCTCTGTCTTCAATTCTTGACCAGGTGCTACCCTTTAGAGCACTTTAGTCCCTATGGGGCTCCTTCTTTGCTATTGTGCTGTTGTACCTCTGGGGCTACTGCCTCCCGGAGCTGTTTGGTTTCTGTTATCTTAAAAACCTTCCTCTCGAGCATGCAGCCTCCTTCACCAGGCCTGCTGCTCTGAGCCATGGCAGAACTCAACTGACAACAGCTACACTTTCCAGAGTATTTCAGACACTCTGAAGATAACAGGATATCTTCAGATATCTTCCTACAATGGTTAATACTTCCTACGACTATTAAATTCCTGATGTGAATTTAATAGTGACATAGACCCTATTCAGAGAAGAGGTGACTGAGAACGTAACATTGGCTTTTCATACATATATATTTCAGTGAGTCATGCATGTATATGAGTATTATCTTCCTCTAGAGCCAAAGATTTTCCTAATTTCATGTATGTCCACATATACTTATAGACATATTTTCTGGTGCTGTATTTTGCTGGGGGTTGCTCTTTCCATATTGATTTGGAGAATAAGTAGTGTGACTTGCCATTCCTATTAAAGATGGGACTGCCTGGAAATGGCAAGTTCAGACAAAAACAGTTTGCAAGGGACTAGATTGTTTAGCAAAATATGCGTTTCCTACAATAAACCAATCTGTCCATTTCCCTAAGGCAGCAAGCCTCTGTTATCTGTACACCCTCATTAAATAGTCTCATTAAATAAAACACAAAATATACACATTTACAGTTATTAAATAAGCCACAGGACTCCTATCTACAGCCACATTCAGAGACCGCCATGCCTTCATATTTAAACTTGTAGGTGACGACACCTTTGTCTAAGTAGAGGATCGAGATGGGCTCGAGCTTGGTTGGCACACAGCAGGCTTTGGAAGCTTTCTGGGAATTCTTGAGGTGGACCAAGGCTTGGATAATGGCATGCTTTGTGGGCGTGAGATGCTCTGCCAGGGGGTAATTACAAACACCACGGCATTCATAGGCTTCGTATCCCGGGGGAGCGATGATCCAGGAGTCCCAGCCAATCTCCTTGAAGTCGATGTACAGCGGGGTCCTCTTGCAGTAGTTTCCTTTGGCGTTCCTCCTGATTCGGGCCGTGGAGTCATAGATGATGTTCGACCTCATCTGTAGCAAAGCCTCTTCCCCAGGTCCACTGGAAAAACCATCCAGGTCCAGGTTATCCAGCTCCGGGATTTGCTCATGGGCGATCATTTCATTCAATTCCTCCTTCTGCTCCTTGTCATTGCTTTGGTCATCAGAATACACAACAAGCAAAGGGTCATGCTTATTCTGGGCACTGGTGTCTATTTCCAGTTGTCCCCTTCCGGCATCTTCGATCTGGTCATGTCTGCTCTCAATGTGGACCTCCAGCTGGTGGGTGGACGAGCCTGACTTTTGCCAACGTCTGATGGCATCTGTGACGTCAAACGTCTCCCACTCACTGTTGGTTCCATAGATCTCCCCTGACACTAGGACTAGCATGTTTCTTTCAGCCTCGTTGTCCCCCTCACTGTCTAGTACTTCAAAAATGGTAATTTTCCGGTCCACTCCATCATATATCATGCGATCTCTTTGCACCAGCGTGTACAACCTGAGTTCAGCCATGATCACTTCTTCATGGTGAGGGATGGACACATTGAAGAGGAGAGGGTATTTTCGGAGTCCATTAAAACTGGCTGGTTGAGAAAACAGATCTGAAAAAAAAAGCGGGGGGGAGATTTGCAAAAAATCAGACTTGCTGTATGTTTTATAGAAAAACAGATGTTTATTTACGTCAGAAGAAGGCCTGCTCATGCAGGAAGTTTGATGTAGAGTAAATAAGCGGAAAAGATCAATGAAAACAAAAACCATGTTAATATTCTGTGACACAGAAAATACCAAAAGGTCAATGACAGAATGCTAAGCTGAGTTGAGAATTCAGAACTAACACAGAAAATGACCGCCAAATGGACGGGAGAACTCTCACTCAGCTTTCCTTGAGTAACTTACCCTCCTTTGAGTTATAGATCTGGAAGGGACCTTGGAGGTGGTGTGGAAGAGCACTCTGTTTTTCTAACCAGTAAAGAGTCATTAAATGGGGTGTGTGGTGATTGTTCTTTTCTTGTAGTTTCTCATGGATAATGACTTCATGGCTTTTCCTGTTTGTGTTTATCATGGGTGGAGATCCCCACAGAGTTGGAGATCTGGCCTTCCAGTTGGGCACTGATCTTCCTGAAAGATCTTCATGTAGACTATGGCTCATGGGCCAAATTGAGCCTGCTACCTGTTTTTTTTTTTTTTTTTTTTAATAAAGCTTTATTGGAGCACAGCCTCACCCATTTATTTCTCCATTGTCTATGGTTGAGGGCAGAGTTAGGTAGTCTCAACAGAGAACATATGACCTGCAAAGTCTAGAATATTGACTATCTCTGGACCTTTGCAGAAAAAAGTTTGTTGGCCTTGGCTCTAGTCAACAAAGCCTATCAGGGTCAATAACAACAGCCATTAATCAGGGACCATGGCAGTTGATTTTGTGATCCTTTATAAGGAGGAGTAGGAGAAAATGAATACTGAGGGCAGATGGATTGCCTTAGTCTTGTACCTCCATCACCTTGCAAGGAGTTCAGCATGCATACAAATCACTCAAGAACCTTTATGAAACACTTCTTAAAAGTTCCTTTAGTCATGGAAGCACACCTCCAAACTATCATGTGGACTTTCTATCTGAGATTTTTACAGTGAGCCCAAAGCTCCTGCATACTTGACTTAGGCAATATATATCTATAAAGAATCCCTGAAGACATTTGTCATCAGACTATCCAAGGATTCCACAACACCAAGGACCACCAATTGAGGGGTTCTCTATCATCTTTAGCAACATTCCCCAATTATTTTTCCAGCTCATGATTTCAGTGGGATCCCTACCAGATTATATTATTTTCATACTTTTATTCAACTTTATCTAATTAATTTATACTTAATGTCTCTTAAAAGACCAGAAAGGCTTATGGTTGAGGTGATAATTATTTGGAATTTTACAAAATCTACATTAATAAAAATATGTAATGATTTTTCATGTATTTCACAGTTTCACAATTCTGAGTACCACCCAAAATAACCTTCCACACTGCTAGTGGGAAATACTGACCTATGCAATGAATTTAAACTCACTGGGATGACTGTCAAGACCTGCTTTAACTGGGTCTTGGTCTTTCGATCCAGCCACAGTTCCTATTCATCCTCTACAGTGCACAGAATTGCAATTGCTCTATTAATATTTTTTTGGACAATTGATATCTTCATGTCCTAAAAAACACCTCCCTTTCCCCCTGTATTTTGCACATTTAAATATGCTCTTTTTATCTTCAGAAGGCCCTCTTGCCTCACCTTCCCCTATCCATCTCTGGCCTCTCCCCTATGAGACCCTCCTTACAACAAGTCCCTATCTGAAAGCTTCCGTTATGAGTCACTTGAGCACTTGCTCTCTCTGGCTCCCCTCTGACTTTTGTCATTTACTCTGTTTCTGTTGTAATTTTTATGAATGAATCTTCACAACTAGATTGCCAACATCCTTGGGGCAGTTACTATGACTCAAACTCCCTATTACGTCTGTATTTTACCATGATGCCTTAAACAGAGACAGTGTCTTAAGATGTTAATTATTTGTTGATTCTGGGCATCAGGCCAACTGAGTTAAGGGCATGACATATATCTATAACATATCAGGTTTGGGGGTAAGAAACAGAAGTAACTTGGGAATTGTCTCTCTAGTCTAAAAATTAGGGAGACTACTTCCTCTGGACAGGGAACACAAAAAGACCAAAAATGGGAGAGGAGACTGGTCTCTCCATGAGAAAAGTGCAAAGCAAAAGTTCTCTGTAGTGGCAGAGAGAGATTGCAAAGGCAAATAAGGAAAAATTTGCATAATGGATATTATTAAAAAAATGGTGCTAATGGATAGACTCACTGTATTTGTCATGGTGATGCTTTCAGTGGATGCTTACATATGTGCAAACCTATATGATTATGTACCTTAAATAAATGCAGATATCTGTATGTCTATTATAACCCAATAAAATTTATTTTTTAAATTAACTCACTGAAGTTCTTTTCATATGCAGATGAAGTGAGTGATAGATGAAGGAGTTACATTTTAAAGTAAGAGAACTCATCATGTTCTTCACAAATTTCACATGCCAAGGGCTTTGCAAGTGTGACCTTAAGTAGTTCTTACAATGTGCCCATAATTCAAGTAGGATCCTCTGTCTATTTTGCACCAAAAGAGACTAGATCTCAATGCAGAGAACTGACTTCCCTAGACGATGCAGGGAGGGAGGAGTGGAGCTAGGGAACTGAAGGCATAGTTTTCCCATTTTGGATATGGCACTTGCTTTTCCCACGTGAGTTAAGTTTGGAGATTTTGGGTCTGCACTGAGCAGAACTGAAGGACCAGATGGAAGATCATAGCAGCCAACAGAGTGAGATCAGTGAGGGGACACTTGTCTTCAGACTGCATTTCCTCCCACAGACTGGCAGAGGGAGGTTTAGGGGCTCAGTGCCCACGGAGACACGTGCTCCTGCCCACGCTGATCTTCAGCAATAACAAACTGGGTAGACTCCACATTCTGACCTGGCTTCCCCAAATCCTCCAAAGAGAAGTGAGAATGGAAAGTGTTCTTGCTTTCCCAGGGCTTGCAGACACTTCTCCACCCACACCCTGAGCCAGACACTTGGGACAAGTGCTGAGAAGCCTTAGGAAGCATTCCCACAGTAGGAGGTTGCTCAGTTTCCAATTCAAACTCTCCTCCAAAAGGAATCTTTAAGCTTGGCTTTTCTACTAGGAATATGTTACTAAATATACATTTTAGCAGTCAATTTTAAAGGCAAATAATATCTCAAGGCATAAGATATACCTGGTCAGCATACACTCCAATGCCTACAATTTTAAGCAATGCATTCATAACAATTAAAGTTTTTCCAGCCCTTCATAGGAAACCAAAGTGCTTATCTGTAGCAACACATGATTCCCTCAACTGTGTTATGTTGGTATTACGGCTCCCATTTTATGGATAAGGAAATTGAGGCTTGGATAGAGTAAATTAATTATCCATAAATACCCAAGTCAACCAACTCTCAAAATTTCATATCTTGAGTTCTTTCTTGCCACTGCCTTTTGGCTTTCAGAACATCTGGACAACATCAATCAAAACCTCTTTTATGTCTGCTTAATGATTGTAAAAGCATGATTGGAAAATACTAAAGAATTCATCTCCTTCAATCCATAGCTTCTATCATAGATAATTTTCCTCTACCGTACTAAATAAAGGATTAACTTGCTAGCTCTCTAGATCTAGTTACTGAATTTAAAGATGTGAGAGGAGAAAACACACTTCTCAGCAATAATTTAAAGCTTGTACATTCCTCTTCATAAAGATACAGAAATGACAAGCTGGATCATTAATTGCATACTTCCTATAAACAGTGCTCCAAGGATGTACATAACATACCAAACACAGTTCAACTTCAGGAAGCATCTGCACAATCCAAGTCTCCATCCTATTCTAAGATTTCTTAAATAAGGTAACAAAATAGAAGCATCCAAAGTTTGAGCAAAACAACAACAAAAAAAAACATAACTTTCCAGGCTTTTATGTTTTTTTACTATTTCCATTCTAAGTAAAAACCAAAATGGAAATTGAGGCCCATCTGGAAAGTGACAAAAATATAAGCAGCCCAGCAATAGTTTTGTGTTACTTGTTGCCTAAATTGAAACTTTTTAAAGATCTTAGGATATCGTAACTATAGACATTCTGCGGCTTTTTATTAAAAGGTGTTTTTCTGTGCCTTTTGGGGGGTTCCAAAACAACCATATAAATGGTATAGATCAAAATTGGCACTGTTTGGGGTTATCGGTATATATGTACCCCCAAATGGAAGTATTCATCCTTATCCATATTCCCATGCATTGAAAATTACCTTCTTGGAAAAAGCCCAAGCCAAAGTTCATCAGTGAAAATGCAGACTTACCTTCATTCTTGAAACTCCTGATGATGTTGGCAGAGGGCATGGAGGTCCGGTCTGTGGCGAATTTGTTGTAGAGTTCCAGCATATACTCTGGTGGGTCCACCTTGGCTGAGTCCTGCATAGGGATGTCCGACAGGTTCAACGTCTTGAGGAACTCGTCCTTCATGCTCTGCAGCAGTGTGTTAAAGTCAACACCATCTTGCTCTGAGAAGACATCATCAAAGAAGGGCATATCTTCTTCCAGAGGCTCAAGGCCCATGATGGGACTGCCAGAAACGGAGTGAGCCACCAGGCAGAAGACAGCGCACAGCCGCAGGACCAGAGAATCCATGACTCCGCTCAAGCCTCCAGGCCAACCTAGGAAAGTCTAGCTCTCCTGGGCTCTAAGTGGCAGTTTTATCTAGCAGAGCGTAAATGTCTCATGTCACTGCAGACAAGTTTGGAAGCTCTTCCTCTCTCTCCCCCTCCCCCTTTCATTCTTCCTCTCCCCCCAAAAGTCAGGTTGCAGTAATTGGCTAACAAAATCCCCTAGAGGGGCCTAGCCTTTCTTATCTCCTTAGTGTAAACTTGTGCACTAGATTTTGTTTCTATCTTGCAATCCCTTTTTCTTTTAATGAGCATTTTGTAAACATTTCCACATTCTGACACTGGTTGAGAGATAGGACAATTTTCTCGTTGCAAAGGCTCTTGCTTCCTTTCAACAGAAATGCCTATATTCTGCTTTTATGGCATTCAGTGTCACACATGCATACAATAGATATTAAGAACCAACCTGATATACATCAACGGTGATACATCTTTGTGCAAGTGATTGGGCTTACAGTGTCAAATAGACATTTCTGAAGATGAACCAAATAGTTAACTTCAAGTTAGACAAATCAATATAAATGAATTTAAATAAACTTTGGAACATACACTTTTAGAAATAGGAAAGTATGAACTTCATGGTCAATGGCCTTTTTTCCTACAGATTCCATCAGGCTAAAATGACTTTTGAAAAATAGAGCAAGTGCTTAATTATAATGGCTACTAAAATTTATTAAGTGCTTCCCACAAATAGGCATTGTGCTGAGTGCCTCATATATACCATCTAGTATACTTCCTGTAGTGATCCTATTATTATCCCCACTGTGTGTGGAGGTATAAACATGTATATTTATACACTGAGGTTCCATAGCTTGCCAGAAGTCACAAAGCTACAAAGTGAGAAAGCCACAGGTTAAACTCAGGAAGTCTGGTTCTTATGAAAGAGAACACAATCTTACTTTAAAACCACTCTTCCATTAGAGTAGGGCATAAGTCCCAATGTTGAAAAGCCACCCAGTCCCCAGAACAGCCCTGCACTGGTCAGGCACAACCACCAGGTGACAAGTAGCAATTTACAGCTGGAGGTAGACCTCAGTTCCTTTGTTTGTGCAAGCAACTATTATATGTCAAAAATCTCTTGCCAAATTTGTCTCTAAGACTATATCAAATCAGTCATCAGAAAAAAAAATGAAAGTTCCAGCAAAATTTTGTCAAGCATTACTAGGCAGATGAAATATGCCAAATGCCTTGGTCTAAAGGGAAAAAAAATGGCAGACATGATTGTGTCCAGTTTAGGAAACACAAATCAGGCTTATCACGCTTTCCATCCGAATGGCTGCAGTAGCAGCCATAGAGCAGTCAGGGTGACCCTGTGGACAACCGCAGGGAATGATTTTCTCACTGGGGCAGAGGTATTGGTATCTCTCTGGTTTGTTTAGTGCACTCCCTGTGCAACTATTCAGGCAGCCCAAAGCTGCTACTTTCAGAGGACAGGATCTGATATTTGTTAAACTGGAATACATTAGTTTGAAAGCTATATTTTCCTGCATTTACCCCGAGCAGTTACCCAGAATATTTTGAATTTTCTCTTTTCACCAGACTTCCCAAGGTTTCTAGTCATCTTCCAAATATTTCTCCTCCTGTAAAATTTTACAATGATTTTTTTAGTCACCATAGAAAGAATTACATTTTGTTTAGTAGCTGTTAAATGCCCATTTGTCTAGCAGTTGATGATTTTCATTTAATGTTCTATCTTGATTAAAGTTCCTGCTCTTATAGTAAAAAAGAAAGAAAGAAAGAAAGAAAGAAAGAAAGAAAGAAAGAAAGAAAGAAAGAAAGAAAGAAAGAAAGAAAGAAAGAAAGAAATTGTAGACTGAATATATCCCGAACAGGTGCCCAAGTGAGTTGAATCCTAAAGCCATAGCCTGTTCCATGGGTGGGACATTTTAATGTGAGGTTTCTGACAGCATACCAGCAAGGCATGCTGATCATGTCCTGATCAAACCCAGCACTGGTTTATCGCCACACACACAGATGTCAACGCACACTCCAAAACTCCGAATGGCAGGCATGTGCGTGAAACTGCCACAGGACAACAGAGCAAGTGGTGGTACGTACAGCCCCCTGGCCGTGCTGGTTTCAAAGGTCAAGAGGAGAGGTATGTGTCCCACATTGCAGAGTTCTGGTCCTTTGCATTCTCAGGCAGGAAAATAATGTAGCAGATTTCACTGACATTTCTGTACTTGGTGTTAGGGAAATTATAGAGTTAAATATGTGGGCCATTTCTTCACCAAAATGTTTATATTTTTAGCTGATTAAAAGAGAAAATAGGAAAATGACCATAACCACATCTTACTACAGCATTCTGAAATGCATGTTTAGTAAAAGTCCTTATACCACACACTTGTGCAGGACTTGGGGGTGGGGGGGTGGGCTTTGTTCAGGAAGGCACCAGCTTCCTCCCTCATCTAGACCTGGGACACCTTACGTTTTGGCTGCAGAGTTTCTTTTATTCTCCAAAATCTTTCCCTGATGACTCTTTTCTGATGTTAAAACATCCAACTACCTTTTCCCTATCTTGATTTTTCTGGACACAATGTATTCTATTATTTAGCAACAGGTCTTGTTATTTTTGATGCTACTCATTGGAAATGTGTTACAATTCATTCAGAGTAGACTGAAGGTCATTATACTGCTGAGCCAAAGATGTAGAAGGTAGCTCTAGACATTTTAAGAGAACCCATACATGTGGAAAGTAAAATACTAATGATATATTGTGTTTTTCTATCTCACTGAAAAATAGTTTACAAAGTATGGGGCCAGTTTTTAAGACTAGTTCCATAACTGTGCGAACTTGAAGGATCTAACATTGAACTTCATTGGATTCATCGAGAGATGGATCAGTGATCAAATCCAGCCAAGGTTAGAACCGCTGGGCTGCCTCCTTATGAATTCTGCTGTTCTATCTGAATAGTGGGCAGAACCTGACTAGATGTTATCAGAAGACTTCTCCTGGCTGACAAGAGGCCAGTGAACTTAGCAGGTCTTTGGACATGACTCTAGGTTCTTGAAATGCTCTCCACCTTGGATCCCACGTCAGAAGCATTATATTATTATTGCTACCTACTCAAAAATTTTCAAGACTTTGAGGTGCATCTCAAACCACATGTGAAAATAAAATATTGAATAAGTTATATGACAGGTTTGCCTATGTTAACATATACAAGTTGAGACATTTTATGCTTTCTTATATGACTTGCTTTTTTTTTGTACTCAACAGAATGTTTTTCAATCTACACATGCTGACGTGTATAGCTATAGTTCATTGCTTTTTCACTACTGATGGTTGACAGTTTTATGAATATATAAAGTTCTATTTGTGCATTATGAATAGACACTTGGATTATTTCTTTTCTTTTTTTCTAGTTATACATAGTACTACTGTAAATAATCTTAGAACTATTTTTCTGTTCAGGAAATTATCTAGAAAGTGCTGGCCAGAAAAACTCCTTGTTATGATGGAAATGGCAGTCTGAGCTAATTAAAGCAGTAGCCACCACCAAAACTACACATGGATACTGAGCATTTGGAAGGCAGATAGTACAACTGAAACATTGAATTTTAAAATTTTATTTTAATTAATCTTAATTTACATATATATAGCCACAAATGAGTAGTAACTACCATATTGGGTAGTACTTAATAAGAATACATACAGGAATAGAACTGTTGATCAGTAGTCAAAGAAGACTCTGACAATCTTATGTAATGCCAAATTGTTTTCCCAAACGAATTTCCTAATTCTGTTCCTTCCAGCAAGAGTTCTTTTTGCTCCAGTCCTTAACAGCACCACGTTGGTTGACTGCGGGGAATCTGGGTTGAGCCTAGGAGGCTCTCGTCTCTGCAACTCTCCCTTACTCATATCTGAGATCTGCAGCAGGGAGTGAGACAGTCTCTGGTCTGAGTTGGGAGGTACTGCTTTTAAAGTATTGTGTTGGCTCCCCCACTTAGAGTGATTGGTCTCATGGCACTCAGGAGCAAACAATTTATTGAAGAACAGGAAGGGAAACCTACATAAATGTAGCTATATTCCACACCTATCAATAGGAGGATAATATAACAAAGGTGTCAATAATCCCCGGAAATTTAATTCAATTAAACTTTGCTGACAATCATGATAGACTTTTCAGTAGAACTTGAAAAGATGATCCTAAAATTTGTATGTAGGAACAAGGAATTAGTAATAACTAGGATACTCTTGGAAAAGAAATAGGTGGAAGACTTTTCATACCAAATATTAAAATCTATTAAAAATTTTAATACTCAAGACAGCACTGTGTTGTTTTAGGAATAGATCAATAGAATAAATAGCCTGGGAATAAAGACTCACACAAATAATAGAATTGATGTGAAACAGTCAACATTGCAGATGAATGAGGAAAAGATAAACAATTAAATAAAAACGTTATGCAAAAATAAAATCTAGATGATTAAGGGATGCACATGGAAGAATGATTTTGAACTTGTGTCTGGGAGAAGTCTTAGGAGGAGGGGAGCTTTTGTGGTAAAATCTGTTGCCTCTTATGCCATTTCCAAGCCTAGAGGATAAAAAGGAGATTGTGAGATTATCCTATTTTCAGAGAGAGAGAGAGAGAGAGAGAGAGAGAAAGACAGCTTATATTTAGAAAAAGCTTGATATCATACATCAAATTCCAAAGTGCAAAAGTATATCATTATGATCATTATCTTTAAGTAGAGCTTCACCAAGATTTCCTTGGAATAGTGAGTTTGCCAATTACATTTTCAATCAAGCTCGTTACAACTACCCTCTTTTCAGAAACACATTTATGACTTGGAGTGAGGCAACTTTTTTACTTGTCATAGAAGATTATATTATCTGTATTTTAAGAAGCGTATTTTGTTAGAAAGCTAACAATCTTCTTTGCATGTGCTTCTTAAGTTATAAATGCTAAAAATGAAAATGCCCATCCACCTAGGCTATCCTAGGAGTGGAAGACACAGTACATCAACCTGCTCTTAGCATCACTAGAGGTGTTTGACAGCTGTGCTAAGCAACGACACAGAGTGCAAAGACAAAGAAGGAAACCCAGCCAGGGCGCTCTGCCACCACACTGAGATAAGTCAAGCCCTTTAACACCAGAGGCTGCTAAGGGTTTATTCCACACTCTCAGCAAGATAAGCTGCCATTCACGCCTCACAAGACACTCAGATCTAGAAAGCAACTCAGAGGGAAAATGCAGAGATGAGAATAAGTGCAATTATTTCAGTGAAGAATATTAGCCAATTCCAAATTTTATTTGACTTTGACTCCATGAGGAGTCACCAAGAGCATATTCCTCAGAATGCTGGGTTTTCCAAGCATGTCATGGCCCGGGGTCCTTCACTGAACCCCACTATTGTTAGCCACTTTATACTCACTACCCAAGTCTCACTGTGTAAGAGGATCTTTGTTTCCCTGTTTTCACAGATGAACTTGAGGCTGAAAGGGTTAAATGAATTGCCCCAAGTTCACATGGTTGGGGAACTTAGAGTCACTGTTCCCTCCTAATTCTCTAGATTCTCTTTGTTAGACTTATAGTCCATAGAGTTGGCTGAATGAACACTCTAATGTCTAGATTTCCTAGGTCAGATTCAATTACAAGTGGTTGCAGACCTTCCCCAGAACACCAGGAAAAACATGAGTTCCTCTTATTTTCTTTTATTAAGAAAATATGGTCACTTTTGCATACATATGTTTTGAAGGAATAACACATACCTCTTCTTCTAATGGTCATCAACAGGACCTTGCTTAGTGAGCTACAAGGTCAAGGCAAACAATACTCATAATACTAAACTTGGAAAATGACTGTTATAAAACAATGGATATTTCAGTCATAAAGAAGAATGAAATTATATCATTTCATTCAAAATTGGTAGAACTTGAGAGCATTATGTTGAGTGAAATAAACAAAACTCAAAAAGTCAAAGAGTTGTGTGTTTCTTTCTTATACGTCGAATCTAGAGAAATAAAGGGAAAATATGGGGCAGGGGCATCTTATGAAAATAGAAGGGAGACCAGTAGAATAGAGGAAGAGGTGCAAGGGGAGAGAGAAGAGGAAAGAATGGGCAGGTACTGATAAAGCTGATCAAACTGTATTGTTATATTGTGTACATGTGCAAATATGTAACAATGAAACTCCACTTTTATGTATAATTATAATACAATAAAAATTAATTGTAAAAAATAATGGATACCTGGAAGAAAAAGAAATGTGTGTTCATAAGAAATAGTCAACTCAGCCTAATCAATCTGTGAATGTCAGTGACACAGTCCGAGACTGGATCATGGTAAAGAATGTTCTAGATCGATCCCTTGCTTCCCAGCATTCAACTTGTAATTGAATCACAGTCCACCAAGGCAAACCCTGTAACTTAGAATTGACTCTCAAGGCTGAAAGGAATATCAGAAATCAGTATCTAATACTCTGCAGGAAGAGAGAAGGAAGGAGGGAGAAACAAATGGGACCTGCCTTATCAAATGGCAGCCATTTTTTCTAACTCCTTTCACTTTCAAGTTCAGAAAGCTGCATCTAGAAGAGCTTCTTAGAGAAGGTCTGCATCCCAGCAATAGCTTAAATGTTGTGACAAAACTACTGCTATATATCCTTCGTGAACTCAGAGTTTACATGTGACTCATCTTCATTAAATGTCATGCATAGAACAAAGAGAAAAATACTAGAAGCCATGG
Source organism: Marmota marmota marmota (assembly GCF_001458135.2). NCBI lineage: Eukaryota > Metazoa > Chordata > Mammalia > Rodentia > Sciuridae > Marmota > Marmota marmota. The sequence continues at coordinate 4,432,513 of NW_025999977.1, read as the reverse complement.
ACAATCTCTGGCTTTAAGTAATGATGGAATGGCAATTTTATTTACAGAAATAGACTTCTGGTTTTTAAACAGAAAGAGATGGTCACTTCTGCCTTAAAAGGCTGAGTTAATCCCCACGACTATTTTTCTTTCTTCCCTTCAATGGAAAAGGTCAGGTTAAAAAAGTCAAGTTCCAGTCTAATCAAATGATGTCATAAGACAGTAATTCTGCTTAAGTAATCCTTACGAAGCAATGTGGATATGACTGGAAAATGAAAAAGTGAATTTTAGATTAAGTGCCTTCAATTAAACTTGTTCCAATGCAATTTACATCCAGAGAACCAAAGCTATGTATCTTGTCCTTCACATAACCTTCAAAATCATTAATGAACCATCTGTCACAGCTATGTGTTTAGGACTCACTGGGTAATGATTTCAGGGGATTTTGTGTGGTTGGGATTGATAACAGCACCTAAAAGGAATTCTAGTGGAGGATAACAACAGAATTCTTTAAATAGCCAACCAGACTGCTAAATGGAGCCTGGGTAGCCGAATTATGGAAAAATATAGGACATTTTTTTTCCAGATCTCTGCAGTCATCTTCATTCTGCCTCTCTTCCTGCAGAGCCATCATTGGCTTAGCTAAGATCAAACGTCTGAGTGAACTTTGAAATAAAACCAATGACCCAATTTGTGATTAAAATAATTTTAAAATCTGCATCCCCAAGATGTTATTCCAGGCACAAGAATGGTTATTCTCTGTTACATGGTTGACATACCTCTGAGTTGTATCAGCTTCCCTAAGATAAGGTCAGAATGTCTGTCTTCTCAAATAACACAGACCACTCAAGGGCAGGGTGTATTCCATTCGCATCTCCCTGGAAACCAGTGGGAAGCCTGGCACACAGCACGAGCTCAATCAATCAATAAGCAAGGTGCATGTTGGCGACATGGTGCCATCGTGCATTCATATACTTCTGGTTAAATGCAGTACTCTGTCCTTAGAACTAGGCTAAACTTTGGCAGAGGTGATCTACATTTCAATTAGAGATTCTAACTCTAAACATCACAATCTTCCTCAAAACTATTGGCACATTCTCATCCCTAAGGGCACTGGTGTCTTGTGCCTCTTGCCATCCATCTGCTTTCCCATGCCACATCCACCTACTTTCCTTCCTCCACAATCTCCTTTGCAAACATTGAGGTTACTTGTCTATTTTTCTTTTGGGAAATGTTTTTGGAAATGCGGGCCAAGGACTGACTTATGGAAATCCTAGTTGTCTAAAGTGGCTGAGACAAGAAGAACAGGGCTTCCTCACTTTAGAAGGCCACCTCCTCCCATTCCCAGCATGTTTACAGGGGGGTTTCTGGACCTTTTCATTTTCTTTTGGTACTTACTTTAGCATCAGCTTTCTTCTTTAATAGACTGAAGTATGATCCTAGGAAAAGAGACATTGAGAGAGTGGATGTTTCTTGGATTCTAAGCCTTGAAAAATCAATTAAAGTCATAGTATGAGGTTTTTCTTTCCTTTTTTTTTTTTTTTTTTTTTGCCTGACGCAGTCCAGGAACATTAATTTGGGGGCAAAATCCTCATAGAAATAAAATGATTTTTCCCTGGAGCATTCCCCTTCTACATAAATGGTGTTCTCTGGGACTTGTGGTTGTGATATCAAGAAGCAATGAGGAGCCAAGAGTCTTGAGCCACAGCCAGAGGCAACTTATCATGGCTAATAATTCACCATTCACCACCAGCACTTGAACAAATGATTGTCAAGCACCTGCACTGTGTAATGCACAGTGGCACTAGGCCGGCAGGGATGGGCACTGTGATATTAACCAGCAGAATAACAATTAAAAAGCTAGCGTTTGTTCAGGTCCTGCTCTGTCCCAGGCGGTTAGGCGCACTCAGTGTGGTCATTATTTTATCCAATTCCCCTGCCCCCAAGCCCTTTAACAGGGGTGCAATCATCATCTCCATTTTGCAAAACGAGGATGCTGTTGAAGAATTAGGAAGAGGCAGATCTAAGGATGACACCAGCTCTGCTCAGTTCCAAACTTCAGTCATTCACTTGAACACACTCCATACCCCAAGGGGGGCTGACATGATGGAGGGAGGACATGGCAGAAAGAGCACAGTGGAGGGAGGAAAAGACATAGGAGGGGACACCTTTGTCCATCATGCAGGGAGGGAACATGGATAGAGATACAGCCCTGTTTGAAGGGGTAGGAGAAGTTGAGAAATTTTATATCTAATAGCCTCAGTTTTCTCTGGGTTTTAAGAGGCAACATTGTTGATGGGAAAAACGAGAGGAGGATGGGGTAAAGGTGATGGTGATGGTGTCAGTGGCAAATATTGATTGCTGCCCACTGGGCAGTGTACTAAATTACTCACATGAGTCTTTCCCAATTCCACAATTCCATGAGATAATTATTACTTTAAACCTGAAAGAAAAAAAAAACTGAGGTTCAAAGGAGAAACGTAAGATGTTCATTGTGAAACATGTGCTAGAGTAATAACTGGGATTTTAACTCCAGAGGTCAAGCCCTGAGTGGAAATTGAGTAAACTACTATTGGACATGTAAAAAAAAAAAAAAACTGTCTCCTAATTTACTTTTCACTTAAAAGATAAAAGCTGGAAAATTAATGTCTTAGAGATGGTTTGTGGGAGAAGATTTTATTTTACAATATCTGAACTGAAAACGAAACAGCCAGGCCAACATGTCAAGGAGGTAGATATACTAAAACTGAAGTTCAAGGGAGAAGTTGGGGGTAGAGTTTTAATATTAATGATTATTGACTTGATAAATGATATAATTCAAGATATGTACAAATCCCAACATTTATGAATATCACTAAAACATAAAATTCAGTATAATATGACAAAAAAAAAAAGGTAAGCAACCTTTTAGAATCTATCTATTCAAATAGGGCTAGAGCCATTTCCATAGTTCTTGAAGCCAGTTCTACTCTGAACTCATCAATATTAAAGTGCTATTGTAAATTTTAGTAGTAAAGCCAACTGAGCTTGCAGAACTAAAGGAAGGATGGTAAATATTGTGAGCTGCTCAGTATGTGAACTGAGCATTCCGGTGTGAAGAAAATGAACAAATGACCTTTAGCGCCTGAAGCACCCCACTGCAGCATGATGAGGTCATCCCCATGATTGAGTGGTGAGAGGAGGAAGGGGACAACCATGGAGGAGACTGCCGAGGACCAGGGCAAGGAGGCCTTGAAGCAACAGGGCACCTTTCAGGCAGAGCGTCAAGACAGATCCCACTCTGTTTCCTTTACTACTTGCACTGTTTTTCTTGGAACACAATGTGTCAGATTTTCATCCCTGTCATCCAAATACCTGACAGGAAAAACTCAGAGGAGGAAAAGTTTATTTGGGACTCATGATTTCAGAGGTTCAGTCCACGGTGGACTGACTCCATGGCTTTGAGCCTGAGGTGAGGCAGAACATCATGGCAGAAGATGAAACAGAAGAAAACTGCTCAGGTCATGACAGCCAGGAAGTTGTGTGTGTATGTGTGTGTGTGTGTGTGTGTGTGTGTGGAGAGAGGGGGGAGTAGAGTGTGCTGCAGTCACTCACCAGGGACAAAATATAAACCACAAATGCACGCCCCCAGTAACCTACTTCCTCCAGTTACCACCCAGTACAGTAGTTCTTTCAAATTACTAATCCATCAGTTGGACTAATCTACTGATTACCTTACAGCTCTCATAAACTAATCACCTCAACCTTGACCCTTCCTGCATTAACATGGGGGGAGGGGTGGCACCTCAAATCCAGACTGTGGACTTCCTTTCTCTTTCATTGTTGAACTGTTGCTGGTGTTATAGTTAAAGCTTTGTCCCGGGGTTTCATGAACTGACTTCCAGACCACTCACGTATAATCGAATCAAGCCTTTATTGAAGCACACCGGTGGCGGCTGACCAGAACATAAAGCTGTTCCCCTGATCAGCCCCGAACAATTGCAAGGGCACTCCTTATAAGCCTGAAAACCGCAAAAGGGATGTTCAGGGGGTCTAGCCAATGCAAGCAAGCCAGGTTACAGAAGCGGGACAGTGCAGTCAAGCAGAGGGAAGCCTAACCAATCACAGTTAGCCCAGTCACCCCAGTTACAGAAACAGAGCCCTGTTACCCTAGTTACAGAAACAATGCCCCATTAGGTAGTTCTTAAAGGTTTCTATAGCAAAAGGAAAAGAACGTCTTGCTCCAGTCATGACTCTTCTACTTGGCATGGTTGTTTTACAGGATGAAGTCATAAAACAAAATGGAGTCACATTTGCTCCTACTATCACACTGGTAAAGATGTCATTTCTACTGCCACCCACTAAAGTGACAGACTATCTCAAATTATTTGGTCTAATTCTATAACATGGGCTTTGCCTTTTTGTAACCAGCATTTCTTGGACTTCTTCCATCTCTTCCTCTCTAAGACCCTCCATCAAATCCCATCCCTCCCAGCCAAACCCACACACTCCTGCTGTGCTCCCGCCTGGCACACTTGCTTCCATATAAGGAAACTGCTGCAAGGACTTCATCCAAGAAGCAGTCCACTTGTGAAGCTCTCCATCTAGCATCTTGAATGGTACTCCTTCCTACTTCAGCTAAGAAGTGAAACTATAGATAAATTTTTATTCATTTTATTCCCAAGAAATGGGGAACAAATGAATATCTTCTCTTTTATAGCTCAACAATATTCTTCAGAATGTATTGCCAGAATACATTCTGGCAAGGTCAGACTACAAGGTCAGAATACAAGGTCAGACCCAATCTAGCCTAGTGTTTCCTACTGTTCAGGCTAACTCTGTTGTCAAAACACCCTCATATTTGCTCAAATTAGGTGATTTTTCTTAACCTCTTAAAGTCTTCTTTTTGTCATCTATAAAGCAGAGACACTGGTGTCTAGCCTAATGCAGCTTAGTTCTTAACATTGTTATTATGAATGTAATGACCTATTCAGCTTCAGAATTTGAAAACATTTACTTGCCCTTTAAATGAAAATCTTGCTTTAAAATGAATATCTTCTGTATCTTTTATCATGACCTGATCTTTAATTATTCCAACTCCTTAGAAAATTGCTTAGAAAAAAAATTAAATGATAAAATGAATATGTAGTTCACTGTCATTTAATGAGAAAGTTCCACTCATTGGAATGACGCTCTGACGTACACTGGTTATTGTAAATATTAAGACACATTGTACAAGAGAAGGTCAAACGAGGAACTCCAACTCAGTCCCCATTAGCTGTGTCTGCAAAAGGAAAATAAAGTAAGGTTGATTTAAAAAAAAAAAAAACAGTGTGCTAAGACAAAAAAAATATAAGAGGTATCCTCTGGGGCCTGTCCTCCAATGGACATTTGGACAGGAACAAAATACCAGTGCCAATAGAGGTAAAGGACAAAGAGTATGGGACGGTCATAGCATTGAAAATATGGACTCACTAGTTGTTTATTTGTAAAGCCTCAGATCCATAGTTCTTGCAGATCTTTTTGGAGCTTTCTGCTCTGTGACCCTGGGTGAGGATTTCTCAGTTTGCGTTGAACCCTCCTGTCTCTGACCTTGTCAGGAAATGGGGCTGATCATGTGCAATACTGGGTTTACTGAAACACTCCAGGTTGGGATGGAAACCTGTCAATGGGATGAGGTACTAAAATACTACTGTATACTTGAGATATTGCTTTACAAGGCCAGAAACCAAGCCTTGCTTCAGTATATGGCCAGAGTTCTCTCCCTGGCTGCTTTCTGGCAGTGGTGATAAAATTCCACCGAGTATCTATTTGAAAAGTTACACATTCATTCACCATCAGAATTTCAAAGCAGTTGACATTTAGACCTCTGAATAAGGATTGTTTCAGAATGGACCATGTAAGGGGGAAAATGGGGATGATTCCAGAGAAGGCAGAATCGAGTCTCTCAGATTGGAAACTAATTTTAGTCATCCTGCACATGCTCATCCCTGTCACACCCCTCTGTATCTCTCCTCTCAAGGAATGGTTTGCTCTTGCGGCAGGCAGTGTCTGATAGCATTTATGTCATCTTCATGATGCTCTTCCAGAATGTGATGTGTTGGAAGAACTTAGTATTGTCCTTTGGTACCCATGACTTATGAGAATGACTTGTATCATTCCATTTCCCAAAGAGTAGTGATAGATGTCAGGATTCTGAGATAGCTGCAGATGCCAGCACACATTTCCAAGAGAACATATAGGGTGGTGGATTTCAAGGACAGAACTTTGGGAAAGAGTATTCATCACAAGATGGAGTCAAGTGGTTCACACATTGGCATTTATCAGCTGATGATTATGGTTAGGAAACTTTAGAGGTAGCCTACCAGACAGATCCCTTCCACCCAAAGACTTCCTGACCCTTAGACGCAATGGAATTCTTTCTGGAATGTATTAGTCAGGGCTGGACTTATTCATATTTCATATTTCTATTGCTATTTTTGTATGTCAGAAGTGGTAGAATATTGATAAGTTCAGGTGGATCAGCCTGATACACGCTCTGCTCTCTAGAGGAGTTTATGTTGATTAACATCAGAGTTAAGAAGACTGGATTCCTTGTTAAGAATGTAAGGAAAGGGACATTGTGCCCAAGGCAGGAGGGCCAGGTCTGCAGGTTTTGTTTATTTAAGCCAGAATTATACTTTTTTTTCCTAATTGAGTACTTAATTAGAGGGCCTTCTACATACAAGATGATTAATAAATATTAGAATAATGATTGCTTATGTACAACGTATCTGAATTAAAAGTTTTTACTACTCTTAATCACCTCGTTTTCCTTGGTTATAAAATTCCCTTTATGACACCAAGATCAAGTTGACACAATCATTTCCAAAATCAAATGCACAGCAAATACTTGTGATTTGTGTTGAATTGGTTTGGTTTGGTTTGGGAATCAGATCTATCATATATAAATAATTTGACTGCAAACCTGTGATTCTGAATGGGAAATAAGGTAGTACAAACCACGGAGTGGGAATGGGTGTTAAGGTTGAGGGCTTTGGTTATACCTTTACTCTTCTTCAAAAATGAAAAGATAGTGTCAAGCACCTGTGGTCCCAGCTACTCAAGAGGATGAGGCAGTAAGATCACAAGAGCCCAGGAGTTTGAAGCCAGCCTGGGCAACATAGTAAGACTTCATCTTGGGGAAAGAGAGGAAGGAGAAGGAGAAGGAAAAAGGGAAGAAGGGAGAGAGAGAGAGAAAAAGAGAAAGAAAGGAAAAAGAAAAGAAATCTCACATTAGAAATAGAAGAATCTAGAAAGAAGGATCTAGAAGTAACAAAGTTCTCTCTCCAGCCAGGGATGAGAGCAAAATGAGAAGCTGAAACAACTGTGGTTTCCAAACCTAACCCACTAAACAACACCCCTGCCGGTCTCAAAGTCATCCGCAAATACAAATGTAACTTTGATCTCTGGTTTGGGTCCAGAGGAGACAATTCAGGGATGGTTGCTTTGACATGTAGTCAATGGATGGACTCTCAGGCAAACTCCATTAAGAAACAGACTTGATAAATGTGAATGTGCATTTAAAATATAAATTAAAAGGGTGTTTGCAATGCTATAGAGACAGAAATTAATTAGTGGTTTCCAGAAGATGGGTTGGGGAGATGAGGATAGGGAAAGAGACTATGGGGGGTGAGGGATGAGGTTTCTTTTTGTGGTGCTGAAAAAGTTCTAAAATTGACTGTGGTGATGGCTGCACAACTCTGTTAATATACCAAAAGACATTGAATTATGTTCTAGAAATAGTGAGTTGTATTAGATATACATTATATAAGATATAATATATGTATTTGATACATACCATATCTCAATTAAATTTTTAAGAAGGTAAAAGAAATTTATTTTAAAAACTTCTAATCCTACCCTGAGCATATATAGCCTGTGTAAGCATTTTATTGCATAACCCTCTGACTTTTTTTCACGCTATAGGAACTGTTTAATAAACTACTTTTTAAATGTAACAAAATAATCTGAATATTTTTGATGCTAATGTGCATTTACATAATTTTTATTAAATTACTGGATAATTTTCCATTTATGTGTATCTACCAAGATTTGTTCAATCTCTTGTTATTAAATATTTAAATTGCTTCTTTCTCTCTTTTGTTTAACTACTGAAATACCTAGAAAAGAAAAATTAGCAGGGAGAATCCCTGATAAACAGACTAAATGAACCCAAAACCCTGTCAGTGGTACAAGTAAAAGGACTGACCCTTTCTTTGCACTGCATGAAGGCCTACATTAGAGGTGACATAATCTATCTCTAGCAGAACTAAGATTTGAACTCAAGTCCCTACAAGTACATAGTACCTCTGCTATACCACCTTGGCCTCCCACTTGAATCTTCTATGATACCTGCTACTGCCTTTACAGCTACCCAACAGGAAAACCCCTCTCCTTGTCTACTTGTGGAGTGAGCTTGATGGAAATTTGGACTGAAACAAAATCCTCATTTTCCACTACCACTTGCAGTTAGAGATTAGAAGGCAGCTTTCTGCTCATGAAATGCACACTAGGGAACGCACCCGAATAGGTTTAGTAAAAGTGTGTTTTAAAAGAGAAGTCACCAAGAATAATACTTTGTGCTTCTTTGTGGCTATTGTCTTTCTGTCTTTTTCATATCAGAGCTGCACTTCAGGAGTCTCTTGTAAAGATGGAGAAGCTGATCTTTGGTCATTTAATCCAGGTCTCTTTCCACTAATAGATTATCCAAGGAATAGATAGGATGTCTGCCAGGGTTATCTGTGATCAGTGTAAGCCAAGATCAGGAGTCAAGCACTTCACTCTTTGCTTCTGAAAACATGCTTCCCTCCCACCACCACTGTAAAGCCCAGGAATCTGGGTACCTCTGCCTGGTGTCTTACAGATGGCTGCAAGGGGACACTCTGCTGCCTCATTCTGGCACTCTGTATAAAGTTCAGAAATGAGCACAAGATGTGCTATCAACTTTTAGCTTATTTAAAAACTCAGTTTTAAGTCAGGGTGAAAGGTTAAAGGAAAACAGATGGGAATGTTTAAAAAAGAAAAATGGATTTTATATTTCTTTTTTTAAAAAACGAGACCCAGTGAAGCAAGACTTCCTAACCCTCTCCACATTCCTCCCCATGGCCCCATCCCCCACTCACTGCCCATAGGAGGTTCACACCCCTTCCATCACAGTGAATCAGCCGCCTTGACATGTGCTGGGTTCTGCTTCTCTTTCCAGCCTTTCAGCACCAAATATTGGACACACATTCCTTTAGAGTCCGCAGCAGCCGCTGTCCCCTGCAACAAGTGGCCGCATATTGCAGATGCACACCACAGTCCACCGAGAGCCGTGGAACAGGTTATCACAGATCAAATTCCTAAGGCAGACACTTCCTCTTTTATCAGGGAATCAGGGGTTTTTATGAGGGCCGGGTGGATGGAAGCCCTTGCAGTGCACCAGCTGTCCCAGTGAGCACGACTTCCCAGCAATGCAATCTGAGAGTGAGTTCTCATCTGTGCTAATAGTGGGTGCTTCCAAAGAGGGAGACCCTACAAGTATGGAGTCACACATGCATTTACCCCCACATCTGACCTGATACAGTGAGATGATGAACAAGGCCAGTCCTTGTGCTGGAGGAATGTGGAGTGGACAATGTGAGAAATGTGCAGAGTGTCGTGGGATCCTAAGCTGCCTGACTGAAAGAGGATGAGGGATTATCAGGTTTGACAAACACTCATTGTGGTAAGATTTTGTGGCATGACCCTGCATGAACAGGTTTTGCAGCCAGAATTAGAACTCAGAGCTGATTCCCCAGTCTACACTCCCCAATGTCCCCTATGTGGATTCAAAGAATGCAGAACAAACCACAAAGACATTGTCTATAGAGTCTTTATTAACAAATTGCTCCTGTCGTTTCTGGGTCAGGTCATTGCATTTGTTGAGGCTGTCTTTGAACAAAGATTATCTACTTGGTAATACCTTTTGATGCAGAACTTCCAGGATACCATTCCCAGATTTAGTCACTTCAATTCCAAGCCAGTTGAAATACTCGCCATTAAGAACATTCCAATAATATAGTGTTACAGTGGAAGAGTTCTCCTTTCTTTGTCTTGAAAAAAAATATATCTATCTGTTCTTTCTAGTCTCTTTCCTTCCCTTTCTGAGCAATTTGATAACAATTCTAAACCCACTAGGTGTGGCACAGCAAAGTAGGTGCCTTTGCCAAGAAGATAGAGTGAGGGTGGGAACCAGCATAACCCAAAGCAGGGTGTCAAGTCTGAGCAGGTGATGAGGGTGTCATATGGTGGGAGGGGATAATGGCCATGGTGGCAACCAGAGTCTGAAGGACTTCCACATAGGAAAAGAGATGCTGATGGCAATGGGGGATTGGCTGCATGTTATCTGATTGATCAAATACGTAAACAAATTAAGGACAATGGGAACCAGATTCCTCATTGTCAGAAAAGTGAGCTGCAAATATGGAAAGTAAGAAACTAAAATGGGTTATGGCATTAAATTCAAATTGGAGATATTATTATGAACTATGGGAATTTGGTAGATATATAGACATGAATGATATATAATAAATTGATAACATCAATACATTAATATATAATATGGTTCCTTTGCATCTATATTTGTCTCTCTATATTTCTAACTACACATGAATGTGTGTAAGTCTGTGTGTATGTGTGTATAGATAACATATACAGTATATATTATATAAAACACATACAATATATATACATTATATATTACATATACCCTATATACATATATATTACATATATGTTTTAGTTAGCTTTTTCTTTTTCTGCTGTGACTAAAAGATCTTACCAGCACAACTGTAGGGGAGGAAAAGTTTATTTGAGGGCTCAAGGTTACAAAGGTCTTAGTCCAGAGAAGGCTGGCTCCATTCCTTGGGACTTGAGGTAAAGCAGAACATCATGGTAGAAGAGTGTGTCAGAGGGAAGCAGCTCATATCAGGAAGCAGAGATAGACTCCACTCTTCAAATACAAATACATACATCAAAGCCACACCCCAATGCCCACCTCCTCCAGCCACACCCTACCAATTCAATTACTATTCAGTTAATCCTTATCAGGGGATTAATTCACTGATTGAGTTAAGACTCTCACAACCCAATCATTTCTCCTCTACCTTCTTGCATTGTCTTACATGTGGGCTTTAGGGGGATACCTCACATCCAAACCCTAACAATATACTATATGTGTTTTTGTGTGTGACACACACACAAACACATATAGTATATATATATATATATATATATATATATATATATATACACACACACACACACACAAACACATATAGTATGTGTGTGTGTATATATATATACATGTGTATATATATGTGTGTATATATATACATATATATATGTGTATATATATACATACACACACACACACACATTCCCTAGCTCTGTCCATTGAGAAGGTCTGAGAACAAAGACACCCCAATAGGAATCAGCACATCTAGAGCCATATTTGACTTCTGAATACCATTTTATAGCAAAAGGGGCAAGGACTACTAGAAGAGATGGCTGGTTTCAGGATTAAAGCAGGGAAATCACAAGATGAGCCTATAATGTCTTGTTGGGTATATTAATAATGGAGTATGTCAAAAAGATGCAGAAGCCAACGTGAAGCACTTCTCTGGCAAAATCAGGGACAATTTGAGCATCAAAATAAATAATGACAGAAATAGATTACAACATATAATAGGGTTCGTAGAGTCCATACAGATATATATACATACACATATATAAATATGAATAAATTGACTAATGAGAAATGGAATATTTACATAGTTTCCAAGTATCTCTCAACAAAATTCTAATTACATGTAAGGGGAAAAGGAGTCCCCACTGAGGAAAATCCTGCCAGAAGCTACCTCATCCAAGTGAGCAACATAAGTCATGGAACAAAACCAAATTGCACATCCCCTGAGGGGAAGCAAATCAGAGGACACAGCATCTCTCCAGTGATGCTCCTGACAGCAATGAACCAAACTTTTTGGCGATCTGAGTTCAGCCATGAAGAAACACCACATGGATTGAAGGATACTCCACAAAACAACTGGCTTATAACCTACGAACAGGTCAAGTCATTAAAATAAAACACAGGGTGTGTGTTCCAAACCGTGAGGAATCAAAAAGCCAGACAACTAAGTGCAACTCAGAATTCTAAACTGGATTCTTTTCCTACAAAGGGTATTAATAGGATCATTGGCAAATTTGGTTGAGGCCTTAAAGATTATATGGCAACAGTTTACCAACATTCATTTGCAGATTGTGTTAGCTGAATTGTGGTTATATACAGAAACATCCTGGTTTGTAGGAAATGCAAATAAGAATTCAGGGGTAATGGGTATCTGTGTGGCAATTTTCACCCAATTACCTCAGGAAAATAAAGTTCTTCTCCTCTGACTAGCAACTTTTGTATAAGTTTGTAATTGTGTCAAAATTAATTTTAAATATAAATATAGAACTGGTATGCATTTGTTGACAAAATGTACAATGCTAACCAGTTCTTTGTTAATATTAGCATGTGAACACTTTGTTCTCACCAACTGATATTATTAGAATGGGACCTTAATTTATTTTATCAATAGTGTGTTCTTATTTTGAACAATGAAATCCTTTAATTGACAAACCTTTGGCCTTTACCTTTGTAACAGAGACATGAGGAGTGATGACATTAGATTGACAGTAGGCTGTTTAGATTTTTCAATCGATCCTCAATAGAAGTGAACTACTTCTGCTCTTTGGTTTGTCTTAATGTCAGTAAGCAAGTTGAACTAGACCTGGTGTCCTTATCTGTGTAGGAAGAAGTTGGAGCTCTTACTGGTCCCCTGAGAATCTTTTTCTTTTGGGGGGCATACCAGGGATTGAACTGAGGGGCACTTGACCACTGAGACACATTCCCAGCCCTATTTAATTTTTTATAGAGAGACAGGCTCTCACTTAGTACCTCGCTATTGCTGAGGCTGGCTTTGAACTGCCTCAGCCTCCTGAGCTGCTGGGATTTCATGTGTGTGCTACCATATCCGGCTGAGAATCTTTTTCTTAAAGGCAGTTGCCGTGGAAATCTGTGGTGTGGATGTGTGTGTAAATGTGTACATGGGCACATATGTGCTTGGTAGCAGTGGACAGGAAGGGGTAGTGTGGGGGCCCAACAAAGACAGACACTTGATAAATTCTTCTCATTTAAACATCCTAACCTTCTGAAATTTCTTTTTTTTTTTTTTAGAGTGAGGCCTGAATTCCCAACACACAAGATATAGAGCAGCTCTCTCAGACTCAATTTCTGAATTTTAAAATACAGTATTATAATTTCATAATACTGCATAAATGGGTAATAGAACCAATTATGAAATTATATTTTGAGCAAGTTGCAAAATTTATGTGAGTGTTCCTCATCCTTAAATTAATAATAATAATAATGAGAATTAAATGAGGAGACATATGGCAAGAGGTTAGCCAGGAGTTGAATTTATGGGGAACATGTAATAAATGGTCACTGTTATGATTATCATTTGGATTGAAAGGAGGCACAGAAACAATAACTATGTGACCTTTAATAAGTTACTTAACCTCTCTAATTCTCTTTTTTCAAACAAAACACGTATTTAATATTCTAGTGAAAGTTGTCATTCTCTCCAGATGGGGGAGGTTACCCTGGTGGCTTTAGTAGCCAGGAGTTGAGGGTGCGATGGAGGGTCTTCCTCACTATTGCTCTCCCCTTGGCTTTCTGGGTTAGCTCCTTAGAAAGGAAAGAGTCAGCAGTGAGTGAGGCAAGTGACTGAAATTAACTGACCTGGGTAAAGAGGTGTGAGCCAGATACTGCATCAAGCCAGGCAGAGACAAATGTAGTATTTGAGATGAAGAATACCAGGAACAAATTCTGCAGTGATTCCTGACCCCAGGAGACAGCATCAATCAGAACTCCTACCATCCTGGCTCCAGCCCCCCAAGGGCTCCCTGAAGAGCTGGATGGGAAGCTCAGTTAGAAGAGCAGCTCAGGTAGATAGCATCTGTGGATGTTGAGGGGTGGCAAAGAGCATCCCCAACCATAGCAGACCCTGATCAACTCTGAGTGTTTCTGAGGTGCTGGGCATTGTATCTCCCAGAAGCCCAGAACGTTTTCAGCCATACATTGGAGTTCCTGTTTGGAATCATTGGGGCAGTTTGCTCTAGAAGGACAAGGAGAGTTGGAGGAGGCATGATCTCTGAGCGTAATGCATCCCAAGCAGCAGCCCTACAGACATAGATCTGATCTTTTCTTTTTAAAGGATAGTTTCTTCCTGGAAGGTGGGAATAAACATCTTCCTAACTCCCCAGGATGATCACTCAGTTCTATGAGTTTAAGAAGTTATAAAAGACAAAAGGACAGTTGTAAAGTGTATGTGAGATAGATAGATGATACAGAGATAAGTAGATACACATCTGATCTAAGCACAGCCACCTCTCCCTCCCCTCTGCAAGCCTCCAGAGTTACAGCTCCTCCCCTCCAAAGAAGAGCCCCAATATGCCTTTATAAGGTAACACTGAGAATCTAATTCCTCTTCTTAAAGCTACAGGAAATTGAAACAGCAGGTGCCCAAGGGGTATGGCCCAGGTCATATTTCCACAGTGACTCAGCAAGAGTCATTTTGGAAAGCAGGCCCCAGGAGGGTATTCATTCTTCAGCAGCCAAGCCTGCAACAGAGGGGCTGCCCCGTGATGCTCCATGATGAGATGCCAGGAGCTGCCCATGCTTGTCCCCAGCATGCTTTCCTGCTGGGCTTGTCTGCCTGGGCCACAAAATAATAAGCCCCAGTCCTTAGAGGCCCTTCAGTGGCTTCTTGTGTGTGTCTCAGGAAGAACCAGGAGCGGTGTTGGGGGCATGCCTTTGTCACCCTGTCCAACAACCTACCCAATTGTTCCCAGAAGGTCCAGCCAGCCTGAAAGCCCACTGGTTTCCCACTCGACTCCTGTTGCCACCCTATCCTTGAACCTGCTTTGCTCCTGTTTTCCCAGCTCTGACTAATGAAAATGATTGTCCTGGTAAAGGCAATGAATTGGAAGGGAAGCCTGGGGTCACAGTTATCATCCAGAAGTGAGATGAAGATGATGCTGTTGACAGGAAAGATAGACATAGGAGATACTCAGTCAGAAAAATGCACAGGCTTGGTGGCCACTTAAGTAGCTGAGAGGCACAGAGACAGGACTCTGAGATTTTGAACGTAGGGATGATGGTCCTGCACACATTTTCCTGCTTTTGCTTTGGGTTTTAGTTTCTACCGTTTCTTTTTTCTCTTCAGATAGTCTAGAATAGGGAAATTTCCGCAAGGCAGGGGCATGGCCTCTGTGTCCTCCCCATCTGTCTGTGTGTCCTAAAGAAGTTATGTTGTCTCTCTGGGCTTCACTTTGTCAGCTATGAAATGGGGGAAAATCACCTTCATCTACTCCAAGGAAATCATGTCAATGAAATATTTGTAAGTTGTGCACAGTAAGGGTAAGATTACCTGCAGATAATTACAACCTCATTCTGTCCAGCGAATCCCTCCTCCTCTCCCTTGGTACATTACTTGGGCTCTTAAAGAGCTTCAAAAGGGCCCAAGCTTCACCATCTGGCCTCCTACACCCACCTTGTGGCTGCTTTGTGAACAGCATTCTACGGTTAAGGGTGGTAAACAATAAAGGGAAAATTACTTGGCAAATGTACAGAGTGGTTTGTTAATGCTCATTACTAAAGGCCATTCATTTTCAACCAAAAGCCCCTGATAATATGGTTTTAAAACTCATATGGAAGGATAAATGAACAAGAAAAGATAAGACAAATTTGAAACATAAAAAAGCAGAGGAGGAGTTGGGAGTTGTGTCACAGTGGTAGAACGCTCAACTGGCATGCGTGAGGCACTGGGTTCGATCCTCAGCACCACATAAAAATAAATAAAGTAAAGGTACTGTGTCCATCTACAACTAAAGAAAAAAATATTTCAAAAAAAGCAGAGGAGGAAAAACATTTGAAAGCTATGGCTTAAAACACTGTAGTATTGTCACAAAAAATAGACATAAGGATAATATGAAACAATTAGAATATGAAACAAATAATATGAATAATACATATACAATAAATAAAATATAAACAAAATAATAGGAAACAAATAGAATCAAATATGGGTATATATAACAATCAAGCATACAACAAAGGAGACATTCCAAGTCAATTGTAAGAAATGAATAAATAGCATTGAAATAACAGGCTGTCCATTAAAATCTATATTACACAGTTAGAAACCTAAATTATAAACAAATTAAGATCAAAACTTTAAAACTATAACCATATAATATTAAAGAAAAATGTTTGGCGAATAGGAATGGCTTTTTAGTGAAAAATAGTAGTCTTAAATAAAATGATTGAAATTGATATAATTCATTATATCATAACAGGAAAATTCTGTGCAATAAAAACTGCATATGAAATTTTCAACAAAGAAACAGTATACAAAGAAATTTCTATAAATTAACTTTTTAGATGACCCATTTTAAAAGGAACTAAGTATAAAACAAGCAATACACAAGAAAAATGGAAAAGTTCAATAACTTTATTTTTGAAAATTGCAAATTTTCACTAACAATCAGAAAAATGCAAAGTAAAACAACAACACCATTTACATCAATCTGGCTGAAAATGTTTAACTGTGAGGCCTGGGGAAAAGGACACTCATTTTCTGCTGACAAGTAGAGGAATTCCTTAGCAAACTGTATCTTTACTATGCAATTCCGGCAAACAAATGCAGAAGAATAAAATACCTCAATGTATGATATATACAATCTCCAAACATACTGAGTGGAAACAGGTTGAAATAAAATCTATTCAATATGATCCTACTCATGCAAAACATATAAACACTACAGATTTTTGTGTAATATGTGTGTGAGCATGAGTGTATGTGCCTGGGTGTACATGCATTGAACAAGAAATTCTGTTACCTGCCAAAGAAACCCTCCTGGTCACCTTTGAAGAGGTGATTGGAATTGAGGTACTGGTCAAAAGGGATGTTGGCCTTATCATTCAGGCTATCATGTTACGGTACATGATTTGTGTAATTAGAAATTTATTTAAAGACAAGAGTAATGGATGCGACAGGTGACATTTCAGAGGTAACTATACATGCTCTTGGCCTTATGACCTTCCCGTGTCCCATCAGCTTTCAAATGTCAGAGCCAGTATCCAAAGCTATACAGTATGATGAGATCCAAGCACAAGCCTGTGACCACTATCCAACACTCCTCTAATTAATTAATTCTTACAATAATTCTATTAGTCAATATGACAGGTACTCCCATTATAAAGAATGAGGAAGCTGGGATTTATATAAGAACTGCAAATTGCATATGATAGGAAGAAAGGAGGGATGGAAAGAAATAAGGTCTTATGGAAAAATATCTGATCTCATCAATAATCAAAGAAGTAAAATTAAAACAAAGATGAGTTGTAAATACTATTAACTATTAGGGAAATGCCAATCAAAACTATAATGAGATTCCATCTCACTCCAATTAGAATGGCTATTATAAAAACAAACAAACAAAAAAATAACAAATGTGGAAGAAAATGAAGCTTTATACACTATTGATGGAAATGTCAATTAATATAGCCATGTGGAAAACAGTTTGGAGGTATATATCCAAAGAAAATAAAGTCAGCATACAAAAGAGATACTTGCATGCTCTTCTCTGTTGCAGAACCATTCACAATAGTCAAGGTATGGAATCAGCCTTTGTTCCTATCACCAGATGAGTGCAAAAAGAAAATATGGCATACATACACAATGGAGTATTATTCTCACCATAAAGAAGAATGAAATCCTGTCATTTGAAGGAAAATGGATGGAACTGTAGGATATCATGTTAAGTAAAATGAACCAGACATAGAAAAACAAGTATTTCTCACATATGTGGAAACTCAGAAAGACAGAAGACCTAAAAGTAAAAGAGAGATTTTTAAGGACTAGAAATGAGACTATGGGGAGAGGGAGGGAGAGGAAGGTCTAGCAAGGGTGGATGGACATCATCAACGCATGATGTCTACATGTGAGAAAATATCAGAGTCAATCCCATTAATTTGTACAATTAATATGTGTTTGTAATTATATTTTTTAAAAAAGAAAAAATGAGATATGGTACCCTACCTACTAAATTTCAAAGTTGAAAAAATAAAAGATAATAGTCGTTACTATAAATTGTGTATACTCACACATTATGAATGGAAGTGAAAATTAACACAATACTTCAGAAAGCAGTTGGCAGTAAATGATGCACGTGTATCATAGCATCTAAATATTTTGACTTGGGCCTACTTTTGGGAGTCTCTCTCTCCCTCTTTTAAGGGAACACATTTTAAAAATTTTGTTATTTTTAGATATACATGACAATAGAGTATATTTTACATATTATACATATCTGGGAGTCTCTCTTAAGAAAAAATGTAAAACCATAACATTGTTTGCACACAAAGCTGTTCATTGAATTATTATACATCTGATTAGAAAAAGTAACCTATTTTATACCAGAATATGAATGAATAATTGAGATGTAAGTATAAAAATAAAAATTCCAGAACATAGTCACTTGTAGAAGTTATGTATGGGAGAGACTATGCAAGAATATCATAGCATCATGAAAGTCAACTGTAATTTCAAGATGCTTAGTAATGTGGTTCTTTTTAAGCATTTATTTTTAAAAGGGCAAAATGTCTTGATGATGCTCATCTGCCAGCCACTCTCTGTGCCTAGGCCATAGTTTTTGCCTAGAAGAGTCATAGCCAGGAAATCCCAATGTCATACAATAGGTTTCTTTCTGCTCTCTTGCGGTGTGACAGTGGCAGGCAATAACATATTCAGGGCACCCAGGAGCTCATGTCATTGCCCCTGTGCCCACCTTGGGAGGAACATCTATATCCCTGCCATGCAGTCTGACATTCTTCATCAGCCTGACCTGTCTGCTGGCGGCTGCAGTCCTTGACACTTGGTTAATCTGCAGGGAAGTTTAAAGCCAAAGCCTCCGATCGGGTTGCTCTGCTGTCTAGGTTGAGGATTAACACCTCTATTGGCTGAATGTAGAAAATGGCTCAGAAATCCCCCCTTGACAAGCTCTTGCTTTATCAAGAAACCACTTCGATCTCACCCACTTAGCGATTCACAGCAGTGCCTGTGTTCACTGAAATCAGGTGGATGAAGGGTCTTCCCCTTCAGCACAGTGTCAGGAGACCAGGCAGCAGTAACTCAGCGCCCACTCTACCTCCCAATGCCCCAGGACTTTGGATGAATCTACAGGCTCCTCATCACAGCCCTCAGCACCTAGAGAATGGGTCCTCACACTTCATGCTTACCACCTCCAACCCATTCTCCACACGAAGCTAGAAATGGTTTTGGAGAGACCCTGAGGTGGTCTCCCCTTGCAGACAGAAAACACATGCTGCCCCAGCCTAGAAGGCTCTGCCCAGCCTGGCTCTGCTGCCTCTCCAGCAGAGCATTTGCACTTGTCCCAACCTCTGCCGTGGACCCTTTCTTCCCCTTCCCCTTGAGTGACCAACTCATCCTGGTTCACCTGCCACTTTCCTTTTAGCAGTGGAAGTCCCACATCTGGGAAACCTCCCAGCGCAGGGCAAACCAAAACGGCTGATCAGGGTCCATCACCCGCAACACACTTCCAGCTGGCCGCGCTCGTGCTTCTGGAAAGACCCAAAGCCATTTCTCAGAGAGGCCTGGTTTCTCTCTGGTAATCTCTTTCCCTCATTTAAATTGGGTCCTGATTGCTATTCTCCCACATGATGCTCTTTTCTTCTCTTTGAGGACACTTTCGATTAACTTACTACTTTGTTCACAGTTTTTATTATCTCCCAAGTACTATGCATTGGGCTATGGATTGGGGATAAAGCAGGAAACAAAGCAAACAAGGTCCCTATCTTTGGGGAGAGTATATACTAGGGAAATAAACAGGTAAAACTCATGGTGGGTCACACTGTGGTCAGTGGGATACAGAGAAATAAAGCAGGGGACAGGGATAGAAATATCAGAGGTGGGAACCCAGTTTGCAATCTTATATAGAGTGCCCAGAGAAGGCTTAATTGACATTACATTTTGATAAACACCTAAAAGATGAGGGAGTAAGGAACCAGGATTCCTGAGGGAAAATGTTCCAGACAGATGGAACAGAATATGCAACGGCCCTGAGCAGAGTACAGCCAAACAGGGAGAGTGGCAGGAGCTGGGGTGAGTGGAGAAACAGCATGGGGTGAAGGCAGAGAGGTACTGGGAGTCTGACCCCATAGGGATTTGTATATGTTGTGGCACAAGAAGCTTTTATGCTGAATGAGACTGGAATTGATAGCTGTGTTTAGATCAGAAAAGCAAAATGACCGCCTCATGGTCTCTGGCAAGCACCTGTTAGGAGCCTTCAAAATATTCTGAATAAGAGATAGAGATGGATTAAACAGGGGTAGAGTTGATGAGAAATTATTTAAAGCAGTGTGTATTTTGAAGGTAGAGCTATGAAGATTAAGTGATCCATTTGGGTGGGAAAAAGTGTCAGGAGGACCCCAGTGTTATTGGCCTGAGTGAGTGGAGATCCATTCATCAAGATGGGGAAGATTGAGGGGCAGCAGGTTTGGAAAAGAGAAAACAAGTTCAGTTTTAAACATGCTGCTGTTCAGATATTTAGCTATCGAGTAGAAAGACACATGGGTCTAGAAGTCAAGAAAGACACCTGGGGTAGGCACAGTGGGTGCACACCTATAGTTCCAGCAGCTCAGGAGGCTGAGGCAGGAGGACCATGAGTTCGAAGCCAGCCTCAACAATGGCGAGGAACTAAACTCACTGAGACCCTGTCTCTAAATAAAATTCAAAATAGGACTGGGGATGTGGCTCAGTGGTTGAGTGCCCCTGTGTTCAATCCCTGGTACCAAAGAATGAAAGAAAGAGAGACCCCCAGGCTGAAGTATAAACATGGGAGCTGTCAGAGTAAAAATCATACTTAAAGCCATGATACTGGGTGGAATCTAAGTGAGCTAAACATAGAGAAATGGAAAGGCCCAAGGGCTAAGGTCTAGGACATTCCTCTGTTTAGAATCTGGGAACATGAAAAGGAAAAAAGAATGGTGAGAAAAATAGGAGCAAAGTCAAGCAAGGGTGGAATCCTGGAGGCCGGTTGAAAGGTTGGAGGGGGTCAATGGCACCCAATGCTGCTGGTTTGAGAAGTAAGAGGAGGGCTGAGAATTGGCCACTGCCTTGAGTTGAGGTCTCTAGCTGTGTGAAGGCTAGTGGAGTGTCTGGGGGTGAGCCTGAGTGAAGACGGCTCCAGGGAGATGAGGAAGAGATAGTGTGGACCACTCTTCCTAGGGATTTAGCTGAAGATGGAAAGGGGCAGTGCTTGGGGTAGAAAGTGCTGTCAGGAGAGGAATTTTTATTTTATCTCTGTCATTATTGCCATTTTATTTTGTTTGAATGCGGGAGATGTAACAGCAGTGTTTTTTGCTCACAGGATTAATCCTGAAGAGAAGTGAAAACAGATAATGCAATGGGGACAGAGGTGTGTGTGTGTATTGGGAATGGGATCTAGAACCAAAGCAGGGGTGAACCCGAGCTACGAACAGAAAGCACCAGTCCTTAGGAGTGGGAGAGCTATTGAAGTCCACATGCACAGAGGCTGGTAAGTGGGTACACTTGGTGGTGAGAGGCCTAGAAGTTCTTTTCAGAGAGCTTCCCTGGTCTGGGTGGAATAAGGGACAAGCTCTATCGATCAGTGTGCAATTTTGAACAGGAAATATTCTCAAGCAAAGAGAAGTTTAATGGAAGGAAATAGTTGCACGTTGTTGGAAGAGCTAAAGAAGCCAATGGAAAGAAGAGGTGTCACCTGTACGGGGACCACTGATTTGCTGGTGGAGCTGCTGCTATAATGAACAGGAACCATCCCCTCTGTAGGTGCTGGAAATGCTGATGGGGCCTCTAGTTGTGTGCAGGCAGCTTCCCTTGCCAGGGCCAGAATCAAAATGGTGCCTCGATTTTCCTGCTTTCTAATCTGCATCTGTGCCTCCCATTGGTGACATCCCACTGGAAAGCCACTGGCCACAGTCTGGAAAAATCTAGTTTTGAGACTTCCTGCCACCTGCAGCAATAAGAAGGATATTGGAGGGCCTGCAATGGAGTCAAGGACACAAGCCACCCAAGGTCATGATCTGAGAATGAGGATGGGGATGGATATTGGAGATTTAAGACCAAAAGGCACCTGGTAATTTTCTGGCAGAGTGAGCATATGATTGTTTGGACTTGAGGAATACGGAACAACTGCCTGTGACTTTTAACGTCACCCTAGAATTAAGAGGATATGAGTTTAAAGTTAGGACATTCAGCATGACTCTGATCCAGTCACCAAGTAGGCAGAAATGTGGGGTTAATCAAGAGAGTTCACTGAAACAAGAACAGGGCAAGGAAGTTGCAGATATTTGGGGGATTATGATATAATAATATGCATAATGTACAATAATTGACCATGGAATCTAAACTGGGTAAAGAAGGAAGTGAAAATGGAGAGTAGGGGTAGCTATCCCATGTTTATATAGTAAGTTCCTCTCTCCTCCACAAATTCAAGAACAAAAATATATCTAATCCACTACTGTATTCATAACACCTAGACTTCTACCCAGAACTAAGAAACTAACAGATATTAATATTTGTTAAAATGAAATGAACTGGGGACTGGGGTTGTGGCTCAGTGGTAGAATACTCGCCTAGCACGTGCAAGGCCCTGGGTTCAATTCTCAGCACCACACAAAAATAAATAAATAAAATAAAGATATTGTGTCCAACTACAATTGAAAGATAAATATTTTTTTAAAAAATGAAACAGGATCAATTAGAAAGGGAAAAAGAAAGAAAGGAAGGAAAGCCAGAAAGCAAAAGCAAATTTTATGTCACTACAGACAGAGGGTAGGGCAGGCCGTGTAGGACCTAGAAGACTCCAGCCAGAAGGGAAAGAAAAGAAACTAAAGCCTGGTTGTAATTATTTTTTAGTCAATAAAATTCAAAGTTCAAGTTCAATATGAGCAGCTGTTACAATTCCCAATATAAGTTAGAGGAACCAACGGGAATAGGGTTGCATCAGAACAGGCTGGAGCCTTCTAGGTGCCGAGGAGACAGCATTGACGCCAGGGCAAAATGAATGAAGTCTAACCCAAAGTCTAGGCTCAAGGTTAGAAACGGATTGTGGATAGGCGAAACAAACAAACAAAAACCCACTTTTTCTCCCACCAACCCCACCAACTCCAAACCTACACCCAGCCCCAGGGGAACCTGAATGGGCTGAAAGGTGAGGAAGAGCCAGATTGGAGCTTCAAGCAAGGACTTATTCCTGGGAGGGTCTAGGCCTGGACAAAATCACAAAATCATGAAGTCGATAATGTTGTTTCAAGAATTTTTTTTTTTTTTTTTTTTNNNTATATATATATATATATATATATATATATATATATATATATATATATATATATATATTACAAGTGTTACTGAGGATATGAGAAATTGTGACCTTTTTACATTGCTGATGGAAATGTAACACTGTTCATCAGCTATATAAACAGTTTGGTGGTTTCTCAAAAACTAAAAATAAAATTACTCCATGACCCATCAATTCCACTCCTACTTAAATATCCCCAAATACTTGAAAGCAAGTGCCTTAACAAATTCATGTACAAACATGTTCATAGCCACAAGATTCACAATGGCAAAAAGGCAGAAACCACCACACTGTCCATCAAGACATGGATGGGTAAACACCATGTGATCTGTACATACAGAGGAACATAGCTGTAAAAAGAAAGGGAATATTGGTGGATGCCACATATGGGTGAACCTTGAAAATATTCTATGTGAGTGAATCTAGACAGAAAAGGATGCATATTGTACAATTTCATTTGTCTGAAATATCCAGGTAAATATCAGGTAAATCCTTCCAGACAGAAGGCAGATTGGCAATTGCTAGAGGGTGAGGGAAGGGGAATAAGAGGTTACTGTTTAATGGACATGAGGTTTCTTCTTGAAGTGATAAAAATGCTTTGAAAGTAGGTAGAAGAAGTGGTTGCATAATTCTGTGACTATGCTAAGTATCAGTGAATTCTACATTTCAAAATAAATCTTTTTATGTTGTGTGAATTTAATAAAATAAAACCAACCATCCTTTGCTGCACAGTAAAGTATCCAAAACATTTACACAATTGACATGTAGTGCATTACACAGACCAGAATCCAAGGGGGCCCATCTGGATGGTTCTAGCTAAGGTCTCTTCTGAGGTTTTAGTCAAAATGTTGTCCAGGGCTGCAGTCACCTGTAGCAAGACTAGGGCTGGAAGATCCACTTCCAAGGTGGCTCCTCACATGGCTATGGACGGCAAGCCTCCGTTTCCTACTACATAAACTTCTCTCTAAGGCTATTGAGTG
Source organism: Marmota marmota marmota (assembly GCF_001458135.2). Lineage (NCBI taxonomy): Eukaryota > Metazoa > Chordata > Mammalia > Rodentia > Sciuridae > Marmota > Marmota marmota. The sequence goes on along the minus strand of NW_025999977.1, from coordinate 4,408,046 downwards.
TCTCCCAACATGGCAGCTGGCTCCTCCACTGTGGGTCATCCATGAGAGTACAAAGCAGAAGCCACATTGTCTTTTATAAACTAACCTAGAAAGTTCTGCACTGTTATTTCCACAATATCCCACTGGTTGCACAGGTCAACCCTCTTCATTATTTGGGGTGGGGGGAACCTATACAAAGACATAAATACTAGGAAGGAAGTATCATTGAGAATCAGCTGGAAGGCTAATTACCACACACACTCTTCTCTAGTGTATAAGGAATAGGAATGAATTAATGACTCAGCACTCAGTCTGAACTTGAGGTCCAAAAGGGAGAGCAGAAGGCAGCTCTGGAAACACATGATGGAAAGCTTCAGAAGCATTGCCCTTGAACAGCATATATGTGGGAACTGTATAGGTCACACCTGGTGATGCACAAGTTGCTTCATACTTGTGTTATCATGAAAAACTGTACCTTGCAATGACTTTCTGGGAACCAAAATCTTCTCACAGGCAAGATTTCTTCAGGTCACTCAAGCATTGACCCCTGATATAATAAGAAACTAACTCACAATAGCATAATAGGGATGTTGTAAGGGGCATAGGGAATGGTATCTTGCCCCTCCTTCATCTCCCAATTTCCTTTCATAGGTTATTAGAGGTCAGCATTCAGCTTTCCTAACAGTTCCTAGGCACGTCCTATTGCCCAAGCCTTTGGTCACTTCCTCCTTTGCTAGAGTGACAATTTTCAGAAGCCAAAATGTATTCCTACAAGATGACGGGCAAAGTTGTGTCATCTCATGAGTTAGATCTTCCAGGAACCTGCCCAAATCAGATTGCTGTTTGGCATATGCCTGAAAGTAAGCCAGATCAATAAAGTAACCCAAATCTTGACTTGGAGGTAACGACTTGGATGTATTCATGGAGGCCAGCGATCCAAATACTGGTGGGCTCTCATTAAAGAGGAAAAATGATCAGGTTATTTAAAGTTTTTACTTAAATAACAAGTTTAGTAATATGGGAATTAAGCTGTATAAAAGACAATGTCTTTGCCTAAGAAGATGGAGTGACCTAGGGATACTGGCTTTCATTTACCCAGGATTGCCTTCAGAAATAAATGGGGTAAACCAAGCAATGTGAGGTTTTGTGGACCTGGAGATAAGTACCTCAGGGTACAGCAAGACAATGTTTGCTAAACAATTGTGCCTGCTCAGAGGTGGCTGCTTTACAGAAAATACTAGGGCCTGAGATCCAACAAGGGAAGGTCTAAAGAAATGACAGAGGGGACATCCAGGAAAATGGAGCCAGAAAGGGAAGAGTTAGCAGGAGCACAGTGGGGTCAGGGCAGCTGGTGGCCTGGAAGGCGGGGATCCCAGGTTTCTGAATGTATATAGGAATGAAGGAGGCACAGGGGCCTGAGAGGGGACATCAGAAAAGTAGAGGAAGTAAGCAGAGATGGACATAATCATGGACATAACCAATGGACATAATCATGACTGAACACAGGAATGTAAAACAAGTGGCATCTGCATGAAAAGGGCCAGATACAGTATGGTTCACAATCTGTAGATTAAACACAATGCAATAGAACAAGACACTGCTGGTGACCATAATGATATGACTGGAATATTGATTTACATTTTGCATTTGCTTAGGAATTAGGGAAACAATACAGTAGATAGCACATGGGTGAATCTTGACTAATTAAAAAAAAAATCCCGAGTTTTGATTACCCACTGAGTTCTGCCAACGTGAAAAGACTAGTTAAATATCAGTGCAGTTTCAGGGATGAATGTAGAAGTCTGTGTTTTGGAATGAGACAAGAAAGTGAGGATGAGGAAGTTTCGGATTTTACAACAGGCAATAGGTACATTAAGGAGAAAAATCAAAGCAGAGTTAGCAAACAGAAAGCAGGACAAGGAATCCGGGCAAAGGAGCTTTGCTCTTGCCAAAGTTTCCAGGATGTAAGATAAAAGGCAATCAGCTTTGCAGATGTCTGGCTTTCGTTTTCTTTTGTCTTCATCTCCTAACTTCAAATCTAGGGACAAAAATATTAATTATGTCTCTCTGCTAGCCCTATAATTGGAGCTTGTAAAGAGGGCCATTTTTCTTGTTGAACATGCTATTCTGTTCAGACTTTAGTTATTTTCCTCATTCACGTTGGCATGAAATACTTGATTCCATTATTTGCTATTAAATTCAACAAATATTTACTGCACACTGGTTATTTGCCAGATACTGCTAAGTACTCCAGGAGGTATAAAGATGAATAATATATCAGTACTATAACCCATTCATTCGTTCATTTAACATATGTAACTTTCAGTACCTCCTCTGCGTGGGGTACCAAGAACAGCAGAGAACAAAACAGAATCTCTAACCTCATGGAGTTTACAGCCAAGTGGCATCAATGTGCAATTTGAAGACCTGGTCACACAACTATATGAATAGGTATAACACCACAAAAATGTAAATAGAAAAAGTAGAGTACAAGAAGAGAACTAAAATGTTTCCAAAGAAGAGAGCACATTTGGCTGTGAATGAAGTAAGGATGTTGTTCAAATTTAGCTTAAGAAGAAAGAAGGGAAAGAAGTAGAATAGGGAGCCTCCAGGAATGGACCTAGGCATGGAGTTAGGAAAGCATGGGCTATGTATGTGGGAAAGTGGAGAGGAAGATTTGGTCAGCATCTGGAATAGGTTGCAAAGAAGTAGAAGGCAGGGAGGCAAAGGTTAATGGCAACCAAGTCATGAAAATGTTTGCAGGACTTTTGAGAATTTAAGTGGTGGGATTGGAAGAATTTAAGAATGGATTGGAAGACAGAGGAGAGTATGCAGTGGGGAAATGGGGGTGCTTTCTAAACTTTCTTTGAGCCAAAACTCATTCCTCAGTGAGATTCCATGGTTTGACTTTATTGGTGAAATATTCCTCTTTGCATGGTACATGACTATTGGTCTTTGCAGAACTGAATGCAGATTTCAATATGCAATCGAATCATTATTTATTAGCAAACTTACATGTCAGTACTCTAACAAGTACTTAGATATCATTATAATAATAATAATTGCGTTTAAGAATAACTTCGTTGACATAAGGCATTTGATTGTGGAGCTATCCCAACACTATGCCATTACTCAAAAGACGACAAGGGTGACCCTAGAGGCTGATCCTACTGGAGGACATTTGAAGAGAGGAATTAAATGACTGCCCTCCAGTTAACAACAGATGTCAAATAGTAGGGACCTCAGAGGTGATGGGTTGTCCATCATAGCTTTTTAATTCCTTGAGGTCTTATCTCTCTATCTTCCTTCCTTTTGGAACTCTATTCTCTTTTTGTTTGGATTGCCTCCATTTCAGATCTTTCCAGGACTGGAGGCTCATTTGGAACCACCTGCTGGTTCTCTCACTATGATACAGCTTCCTTTAACTCTGGATCCTTCACTCCTTACACCTGAACTTAGGGCAAGGGGCATGGTGCTTGGCTGTCTGCAACTTGAATGACTTGGTTTCTTTCCATTTGCATCAAGAGAGACTCCAACAAAATTAGTTGCTCAACATAGTTTCTGGAAAAACAGAAAACTATATATAGGGACATAAAAACAGAACATTTGTTCCACCAGGATCCTTGCTCTTTTAATCTACGTTCTGAAGCTAACAAACTCCAAAAGGCCGTACATTTGGTGGGGGGACTGCCCATAATTAGAAACTTCAAGGTCGAGAAACTCAAGTTCAAATTTTAGCTCTGCAATGATAGATCTGATTAATGCAGAGTTGGAAACTGAACTTAGTTCATGTACACTTGTTAATCTATTGACTGCATACATATCCTCATCTGTAAAAATGGATTATAATTTACTATTCCTCCTAACCCATAGAGTTGTAATAAGGAGCAAATAAAATCATGACTGTGAAGTTGATTTATAAGAAGTTGTAAGGTAATTCATACATGCTTTTGTTTTTCTAAGAATCACCATTCTTCCTGATTCCTACAAAGTTTTTATTAGCGAATCCACATGACATTTCATGATCCCTTCTTCCTTCGAAATTTGATGGCTCTATTAAACTTCTCACAAACTCCCTGGGCTAAAATAAAAATGGTTTAACTTTTATTTCTCCCTTATTGTCATTACCTATTTAGAGACAAAGCATAACACTTTTTGTTAGTCTCTAAAAGTTATCCTTTTGATCCATTTTACTTACTTAGTCAATAATGACTGAATATATCATTTGTACATTTTTTAAGGTACTGAGAGCAATGGAGAGATGAGTAGGATATTATCTGAGCCCTGGATGACCATGTCCATCTATTCAAAGCACCCATGGCCAACTGCATTAAGTAAGGACTGAGCTGCCTATCTTTCCTCTTGGATCACTCCAGTGCCAGCCTCACCTAATTAGCTCTTCTTCTCTCAAAAAAAAAAAAAATCTGTTTAGTTCTCACCTTAAGGTATTTGATCCAGGTCACTGGGCCACCACATCAGAACTTAAGGAAAATGAAGACAATGTGTGAAAAGTCCTAAATTGGTGCTTAACTTGTTACATGAAGGTCATGGTTCCTCATGTATCAAGGGTTCTGGGCTGGACAAAGTGTTCTTTATGGAAAAAAACACCCTGAAGTGAAAGCTGGGAGGAGAGAGTCATATAATGAGAACAAAATTTCAGAATATTAGGAAAGTCAACCAGAGGCGGATGTTTGAAGAGGTGAACTTAGGTCAGCTTGTTGGGTGGGCAGAGGGCAGTGCAAAACCATGTGCTTTGGGGTTTGGATGAAGAGCTGGACTAGATTGATTTTCAACCAGTTTAATCTTAATTGAACTCAGTCTGCCTCTTTGGGCTTCATAAGGTTTCTCCCAACCACCCTGTTATTAAACATAATAATTAAAAAAAAACTTCAGAAATTGACAAGTAGAAACAGTGAGCTCATTGATTGTGTATCTGGGTCATTTTGTGCAGGTCTACTGTTTGTAATCCTTACCTTAGCAGTTAAGGTCATGGATATGCCAGCCCACAAGGCCTCCTTCATTTCCTATGTTTGCCTTGGAACTGGTGGTGGTATCAGGAAGAAAGGAAAATACTTAGATGAACTCAAAGAAAAGTGATAAGTGTAATTACATAAACTTTCTCTCTCTCCCAAGTGGTATTTGGATCATGGTTAGCTACTCCCACATGCCCTTATCATGGCAATAGTTGCAAAGTCTAGGGCTATATAAACCAGATTTAGAAATAAGTGGGACATACAAAATCCTATTATGAAAGCAGTTGCACAAAGTCTGAGAGAGAGAGAGAGAGACAACATGAAACACCTTGTAAGTACATTTTCTAATTTTAAATAAGGTAGTTTTACCCTCAGAATATAAAATAGCTAGGGAGAAGATCTTCTCTACCCTACTGGACTCTTCCAAATAAATCCAAATAGAATTTTCAAATCTTATTTTGGCACATACCATTCTGGTTTATTGTTTTGTTTGTTTTGTTTTGTTTTTTGTACTGAGGATTGAACCCAAGGGTGCTTAACCACTGAGCCACATCCCCAGCCCATATGTAGAGAGAGGCAGAGTCTTGCTCAGTTGCTAAGTGCCTCTCTAAGTTGCTGAGGCTGGCTTTGAACTTTTGATCCTCCTGCCACAGCCTCCTGAACCGCTGGGATTACAGGCATGCACCACTGGGCTTGGCTACCATTCTGTTTTTTTAGTATCTGAAAGAAGAGTCTTCACCAAGGAAACTAATAACCAATTTCTTAAGTTTCAGGACTCTTTCGGCATTGGGTAGGTGCATATTTTAAGGTCCTGTCTTCCTGGGTTTATCTTATTTACAAATTGCCAGTACAGGAAATCTTCAAATGTATATTATATATGGCATCAGTAATTTTGTCATCTGCATCTCCATTATCTCCTTGACTGACCTCACCACACTATGATTACTGTTCGTTGATTAGCTATTTACTTCTTCAAAGACATATCTCACCTTTTACTGTAGGAATTGCCCCTGGAGTATTTCATGGGCTGTCATGGGGATGAGGGAGAGGGGGAGTGCCTGTCAATTCCAGCTGGTGTGGAAGTGCACTTGAGCCAAGTGAGTCTGAATACATCAGATAATGAGCTGTGGAATATAGGGAAGGGTTTATTGCATTTTCTCCCTAGCCTGTTGCCACCCCCAACTAATTCTCTTTCACTTCTTCTCTGATGCCTGAAATACCTGTGTGGCAAGGCAGACCACACAGAAAGGAAATGATTAGCAACCAGTATTTTAAGAACTGGTCACATTTGAATACAATCTATTCAAAATAAGGTAAAAAAAAAAAAACCCTAGTGACTGGTCTTTTATTTTTAAGCAAGCTAAGAGAATCCAGAAGAAAGGAAATAAATAGGATATCTGTTTCTAATTGGGTGCATAGGGCAAGGCAGGACCAACAATGTGATTTGGGGTTTGGATAACGATCTAGACCAGTGGCTGGAAGTAGAGAAGAAGGTGCAGCTAAAGGAGACGGAGGCCTGGAATTGTGACTACTATTACATTTGGCCTAGGATGGCCCTACCCTGTGTGCAGATTGTTAGGCAATCTGACAGACCCTGTGTGCAGGTCTGTCAGATTGCCTAATATTCATCCCAATGATTGATTGCAGAAGCAAACCAGTAAGTGTTTTTGAGTGAATGATAAAGCTTTGCCTCCTGAGAAGCCAGAATACCCCATTCAACCATATTGAACTAGTCTCCTGATACACAATGGAGCCCTGTGGGCATGAGAGACAGTGGAAATTATAAATCATTTTAAGGAGGCTCTGACCCCAGCAGTGCCTTAGACTGTGGACTGTCATCTGAAGTTAAAGAAAAAGTGCATTGATATTTGTTCCCATTTCAGACTGCATCTTCCATACTCGTGGTCTTCTTCCTAACTCCATCTCTGGCCCTAAGGGTGAGTAGCGTGAAGAGGGTCCCATCTGTCTAGTCCCCTTTGGGCAGAAATATTTCCAAGGTGATAATCAGAGTGACATCCCTCAAATTTCATATGGGTAACCCTTAAACTTACAGAATACTCTGGGTTTTTGACTCTTCTCACTGTTGCTTGGTTTTCTCTAGAACATCAGTGACAGCCATCCTCTGGATGGATCTGTTGGGACCCAACTCATCCATATCAACGCCTTCCGAGGTATGGTCAGCATCCGAGACAACAATGTTTTGAGTCAATGGGATGGAATCTTGGACTACAAGAATGTAAGATGTGAAACGCATTCATTACAATGCCACAGGAAGCTTTGTCTGGTCCCAAATGTAGCTCAATGCTTTTCCAGAGAGAATAGGACACTGTCTTCATTTGCCTTCTCCAGGTTTAGGTCCTCAATAGAAATGCATGCCTTTAGGTAAGGGACCAGCTTTACTGAAGGTGCAGTGACTTCTTTATGAGCCAGAGAATGTAGGAGACTCTGGTCTATAGGGTTCCTGCATCCCTTTGGGTTTTTGTGAGTTGTTGACTTTATGTGGCTGCCCAAATCCTAAGAAGGCCACATAAAGAGCCCTCGTGTCTTGTAACTGAGATATGCTACAAAAGTTATTCGTCTTGACTCCAGATTTTAATGTCTATTTCTAAAGAAGAGCAATGTATTTCTTTCTTTCTTTCTTTCTTTTTTTTTTTTTTTTGAAATCTGCCTGCACCTTGCCATCTCTTTGAGTACCAAGAGCTAGCAGAAAGAGGCAAGATCAGGGAGGGAGCACCCATGTCCTTGGGTTTGCTCTCTTACAGAAAAGCACCTTCATCTCGGGAATCTCACTCTGCCTTGTGGGCCTTAGTTTCCATATCTGCAAAACAGCTTCAACAACAGCCTTGCCACCCTGGCAGGGCTTTGAAGTAAAAGCTCACACTCTTCATGCCCTCTGCCATCCAGGCCTTCCCCCACCCACCTCTGTCACGTTCTCTCCAGCCACTCTGGACAGTTCAGGATGGAGCCCTCACCCCAGGCGTCCCCTCTACTCTCACCCATCCCCACCATGTTCTCTTTCCTGACACTTCCTCGACTCTTCACCTAGCCCATTCCTGATTCCTTCTAGGAGACCTCTCTGGAATCCTCTTAGAGGGCACACAGTCTAGTGATCACTATCACTACTGCAAGCCATGGAAACTTTTCTTCAATAAAATATTCCAGCTGCACACTCTACGGAGCACAGGAAGTCAACACCATTGCTGGAGAGGATTCACCGTGGGCCTTTGTCAGATACAGCTGCAAGAGTCTGCATCTCTAATCCATGCCTAGAGAGACCAAATGGCAGGCCCAGCACCATACAAAAGCCGGTACCCAGGGCAGGCCTGGTGCTAGATTCTAAGTCTATTGGTCTTAATCTAGAACTCCTAACAGCCCTGTACATTCAGCAAGTACTCAGTAAACAATGCTCTCACAAGCAGCTACATCTCATTTCACCCTGTCATCTCCATGACAACACTGTAGGAATGGAGTCATTATGTCTGCTTTATGGATGAAGAAATTGATAAGCAGGGAGGCCACTGAGTACCCTGATGACTGCTGAGTGGCAGAACAGGACCTTCAAGTGAATCGTTTTACTAGAGCTAACTCCCTGTGCTTCTGGGCCCACCTGTCTCTTAGTGGCTGCAGAGTGCCCCAGGGGATTCCTGGGGAGTGAACCCTCTCTAGCAAAAATAGCAGGGGACAGTGCCACTGGGCCTGGAGAGCAGCAGGGCTTAGTATGCATTGCTACTGGTCCTGGTGCTAACCTTTGCTCCCCTGTTCAGATCAGCACACTGCTGGTGTGTTCTACACTACAGTCAGAACAGCTGGATGTCAGTCCCTGCAGAGAGTGGGTGCCTATCACTATTGTGACTGAATGAATAACATGTTTCTTCTGTGTTGCTTAAAGGCCCTCTTTGTGGCTAAGCTGTTTAGCATGATGGCCTGTGTCCTTGCCAAGATGGACCAAGCAATCTTCCCAAGTTTGGATGACATTAGCATGGCCCTACGCAGGCAGGTAAGTGTGACCAGGTCACTCTGGTCCCCTCCTACCCTGGTGTTTTCCAACTTACCTCTAATCTCCTAGGACAATTCTATGCACAAGGAGTGACTTAGTTCATGCTTGCTCTTAATGCCCATGAAATTACAACATTATACAAATGGCCTCTTCAAGTCAAATTATAACTGAATCAACGAAAATTTCTTGCAGTGACCACCTTTCGATGTTTGTATTCATCAAAGGGTTCATGCTACATGCTAGTGAATGTGAGTTGTTGACTGTAAATATCAGAGTGACTTATATAATATTATATGAATATAATATTCATATAATATATGAATATTATATTATATTAAGGAATTCCTTGAGAATTTTGTCTTTCCCTTCCCAGCACCAAACAATACACAAGTATTAACTTTAAATGAAAATGAGCCCAAGACTGCCGAATCTGTCTTCCTTAACCTCTTAAATGACAAGAATTGTTAAGATAAGTTAAAAATCAGCAGGAAGTCCTCTGCAATTCTTTGAAATCTACTCATTTGCTAAGAAAACTGAAGAGCACATTTTGGAACACTGGCAGGAAGGGTTCCTGACTTTGGGGAAAAAAATAAAAATAGACTTCATGTCACATAGAAATAAAGCAACTTATATTCTTAGGGAAGTCTAAAATATCCCATTGATTGAATTAACAAGAAAAAACATGTAAATGCAACAAATAATTTTTATCTACTCTATATTATCATCAGAGATGAGAAAGCATTAGAGAGTGAAAGGAAGTCACCAGGTCACTCAAACCTACAAATTTTTCTAGAGTAATGTCGCCTCCTTGTGGCTAGATGTGATATTGCTGTCTGAGACTGAACTCTAGGGCAGGTTGGGTTCACAGCCTAGTTCTGTGCATTGAATCAAATACATCCTGTTGCCACTCACCTGAGGATCAGGGTCCCAGGATTTCATTTCTTCCTCCTTCTTGTGCCACATCTATATGCTGTCTCACCATTTTAACATGCTACTTCTTGCAGGATTCCAGTCATTACCCATCCACCCACGGCCTGACCTATACTGTTTCACCTAGCCGGATCAAGAATTTAGCTCAGTATGGAATTCTCATCAAGGACCTGTGCAGAGATGTCCCCACCTACTTTGCTCATCAACAGAAAGAAGGTGTGTTAACAAACCCAAGACCTTGGGTGAGTCAAAAGGTGCAGTATGGTGTTTAGGTCATTGGCATAATTTAGTGATAGTTGATTCCATTTCTTTGTGAGTGGTATAAAAATCACATGGCCCAGGATGTATTGCCCCTGCTGGCAGAGATGATTTCTTGACACTAGGAATCACTGAGAATGGGGAGCAGAGTTAGCTTCATCAGAAGGTCAAGGTCAGCTATCTCATCAAAGGGATTTGACAGTTGATGGATGTCCTCTCCTGACTCAAGGCTACATCATGCCCAAGCATCATGGAGTCTGTTGTGAGTTAGAGTCCCATTTGGGGTTCTCACTTCTTGTTCTCAAGAAGGCTGGAGAGGTAAGACCCAAATAGTTACAGATCACACTGGGAAAGGAACAATGCAGTGGTTGGCACCTCTTTGGGGGATGTGACCTCAGCTTGAAAAGCTACCAGATAAGATTTCATGATCTTCGCCCTAGTCTGTATATGACCAGGACACTTGTTCCTTTAGGCTATTACCAGTCATTTATACCTTAGTATAAGTTTACCAATGAAAAAGGATTCAGGAGAACTTGAGGGAGGGGCTAGAGGATTAAGGAGGATAGTTATGGGTCAGTAAAACAAATAGAGAGGTAGAGGCACTTATTGTCCTTGGGAGTGGAGAAGGTAGAACCTTCCATTTCCAAGGTTCCACATCCCTGCTGAGCACCAGGTGCAGCTCATAATATATCCATTTTACCTTGAGGCCATTCTACCTGGTAAAATGCTTCTCTTTCTTTTTAAAGGTACTGCCCTGGCAGTCGACCCTAATTCCTGTTTTGCAATCCAGCTTCTATCTTTTATGGGACTCTCCATCTGTGGTGAGATTCCTGGTCTCTGAACCTCCAGGTCAGCTGCATGAAGAGTGGACCCACTTGGCCTGGGCTGCTGGCCTGGGGCAGGTACCTGGCCCAGCCTCTGCCTATGTGAAGCTGCTCATTTCAGATCTCCATCTTCTTTCTTTCAATCCAATACCCCATTCTGAAATCTGGGAAAATGGATAGACCCTCTTCCTCTGGATTAGAACAATAAAGCTTCTTTCATTACTGATCTAGCAGATGAGCCCTACCTGTCGGCACTGTCCTCTCAACATTGCCAGCCAAGTGCAACCTAGAAAATCACACATAGGCATGCTGCAAAGGAGGAGCTCCCTCTCTTGGGATGTATCTCCTTTCTCCTCCTCCTCCTCCTCCTCCTTCTTTTTTTTGGTACTGGGGATTGAACCCAGGTGTACTTAACCATTGATCCATATCCCCAGCCTTTTAAAAAGTATTTTTTATTTTGGGACAGGGCCTTGCTAAGTTTTTGAGGCTGACTTTGAACTCATGATCCTCCTACCTCAGCCTCCTGAATTTATGGGATTACAGGTGTGCATTACCACATGTGGCAGGATGTCTCATTTCTAAACATCTCTCTGGGACATTCCTTGAGGAATTCCTTGAGAATTTTGGCAATAAACAAAGAAATAAAGACAATAGCCATAGAATAAACTCAATGTCGGGTCTGCAGTCTTCTGAAAATTGGAGTTAAGATTCCAGGGAATCCCGTTTCCTGTAGTGGCCCAGCCTGCACCATAATAATCTCTGAAAGTGAGCAAGCAAGCCCCTCTTGGGAACTGGTCTGAACCCTTCAGTGATGACCCCCAGGTAGTCCATTGCAAATTAATAAGGGACCTGGATTCTTAGTGCTCATTCCTTAACTGTGCCCCTTTATGGGGAAAGTCTCCTCATCATAGTAATTAATTTGGGTCACCCCAAATGATGTCACCTCTAACTTTCCCCTCCATTCCTGCTTCTCAGCAGCTTCTGGGATGAGCCAACTGACTCCAAACTCAGGTCTGAATATGAGTGGGCTCGCTTGCCTGCCCCAGGCTGTTGCTGCCCAGTGTCCATTATCTGCCCACTCAAAGTTTCCCAAGGGATCAGGAGCCACTAGTGCCCAGATCCTGCCTGGAACATGCTGCTGGTCCTCCTACTGCATGCCTGCGCTGGAGACTCCCCATAGCTCAGCCTGCATAGTGTCCACGGCTATTCCCATGAGGCCTTTCACCAGGCCATGAGTGCAGGCAGACCCCTGAAGAGCTGCAGCTGCCCATGTGCCCATAGCCTCCTGGGCCCTGAAGAAGGACCACAATGAGGAGCCCTCAGGCCTGGCTCTGAGCACTTGAGACTGGAGCTTAAGACTTCCAAGACTGTTGAGGGCTATGGAAATCACCACCCTGTGTGTTTCCTGAGAATGCTGTAGAGGGGTGGGCCTTCTTTGTTCAGTTGTGTTTTAAATGTTAAAAATACATCAACATTTTTATTGAGGTAAAAAATACAATGAAGAGAAGATTGAAAAGCGCAGCTCAATGAATTGTACATATGTACCCCCATGTAGCCGTCACGCAGATGAATCTGTAGAACTTTCCCAACACTCCAGAAAGTTTCTTCATGCAATATCCTGCCCACATCCCATCAGGCACAAGGGCACGGAGAGGGGCAGCAGGTGACTGTGCTGGAGAACTCTCAGCAGCACTCAAACACAGCTTGCAGAACTCTTAAGGTGTGGTCCACTTCAGACTGGAGGGGGCTGGTGAGCACCTCAGATTCTCCCTATTCTAGTCATTAATTTGAGGCAAACAGAAAAGTGAAGCTTCCCAAGGTCATGAACAAGGCCATTGGCCAGGCATTGCATGCCTAACACCATGTCCTACAATATGCAAAGCTACCATTCCCAAAGAAAGCTAAGGGATGGGCTACCCCATAAATGGGAAGTGTGAGGGGCAGATTCTTGGCTCGTCCCTTCCCAAGGTCATATGCTACAACATGAATGGGAGGAACCACATGTGTTTCCCTCTTGAGGCCCAGAGAGGTTCTATGGTGTGAACATCTGGTGAGTTGACAGAGTTGATATCTACTTTTCTCAGCCCTTAAGAAGGAGCTGATTACAAGAAAATATAATGAAGTCCCAACCTCCTGGCAGTGGTCCATTGAACCCATTCCCGGTAGGCATGTGCCTAGTATGTTCTACCAGCTGTTTGTCAGTTATTCAGTGAGTCAACAGTGTGGAGTAGAATCAACTGATTTAGAGAGTTAAGAAAAAATCAGAACACAGCATTCTATTTTCAAAATGAGATCAATATTCTAAAAATGAATAGGGATAACCCATCTCTAAGCAGTAAGTGCCAAAGGAGACTGCCAATCATAATACCCCTTCCTGGACCTTACCCCCATGCCACCGACACTAATCCTGGACAGCTAGGGTCGTCACCAGAGAATTTTAGGTTAAAACTAATTTGCAATTAGAACTAAGAGGAACCCTCTCTTCACTGCCAATGAAGCTGGGAACATGAGGCCTTTGGGTTTGACAGCGCTATTGGTTCTTTCCTCCTGAGAAAACCAGTATAAGTCACCAAGGATGACATGTAGAAAAAAGGAAAGTTGAGACATGGGAAAAGAGGGTCTGGCCACCATCAGGCACAGAGTTTTAGCTTCCCAAGACCAGAACATCCCTTTCCCTCCAAGGCTAGTGACATGAGACAATAAAGTCTCCTTTGGTGTCAGAAAATTTGATTTGGGTTCCATTACTTACAAACGCCAAGGTTCCAGCTAAAATACTCTACCATTTACTTGACATTTTACTGCTCTTATCAATTTTTAAAATATAAATGCCTCATTTACTCAGGGAGAAAATAACTTTCTTGATTATGGTAGCTCTGTCCTGAGCCTTTTCCTCCCGCATACCTATTCCAGTGTTGAGCACATGGTAAGTGCTTAAAAAAAATGTATTAGTTGATGACTATTAAGAAGCAGATGTAGAGTATTAGGAAGAGGAATAGTCAATGGCAGGTGGGAATCGTGTTAAAATAGTGCCTCTTTGTTCTGAACTTGCGATCCAGCTGACCAGACTACATGAGACCCAGGTATTCGATCTGGGAATTTTCCCATATGGTGTAATTTCTTTGAAAGGATGGAAATTGCTTTCCAGCTGTATATTCACTTGGCATTCCCAGTTATATTTTCACTCCCATGAGGATTTCCAGTACAGTATGTCTTTTCCTAGGTGTTAGTTATTTCTCCTTCCCTCTCCACTCACTCTACTCAGTCTACTGCAATGGCAAATCCAAACATATTTCCTAAAGGGTGTCCGAATGGCTCTCAAAGCTGAGTGCTTATCAGAGGGAATAGTTTACTTCACCTGAGCAGTTAAGTTCTTTGATAAAAGTATACTATGTCCCTCCCCCTCACTGGGTCAAAGTCACTGCTACCTGAGCCCCTGTTCCACCCAGGCTTTCTGGTGCATTGGGACAAACACATGGGAAACTGGTTCCACAAGCAGATGCAGACAGATGTGGAGACTCACACGCAGCCAAACCATCTGGGGATTTTCACACATTATGCACTTTATTGGAAATCCTGGAGGCTCTTTTTTCCTTCTATATATTGCTTGGCTTCCCTTTGCTGCTCATAAAAAGAACTGACATATTTATCTGTAAATATAACACATTTTATTACTGAATCTCGCAATTAGACAGGATGTTGAGAAAGAATTTAATTTGATTTCTGAGTGGAAACCAAGGTTAGATTTCTTTGAAAGGATGAAACCCAGTAGGTGATCATCCTAAATATGGAAGCCTGCGCAGATGGAAATTCCCAAGATGCCCAGGAGCCCTGCCTTTGCACAACCTCCAGCAGCAATATCATCTGGAAAGGTGAAAAGTTTAAAAGGTCATTAAAAATATATTACAAGGAAACAAATCAAGGATTTTTGTAAACATCTTAAGTACTTATAACTTCATAATACTCAAGATTTTAGCTATTCTGGCATAGCAAAGAATAATACCATATTCACTTAAATAAGATTGACAATTCCTGGAAGTATTGATCAGCTCAGACCTAATTGATGCTGTAAATTCTGTGTTGGCAGCATACTTTGTGCCTTAAAAGTGCTAATGGGTATTGAAATTTTTTTTTCTAGGCAGTAAAAAAGTAGTAAATGCTACTCCTTTTCTTTTTATCTACCTTCGGCTACTCTGGGAATTTCTTCTGTGTTCTCATGTGCTGGCTCTGGTACTTTACTGCATTTAGAAACTGTACACAACTCAGTAATGACTGCAGTGCCCTGTGTTACCCGGATGATACAGGGCTTTCATTCCTTTGCCTGCTGTTTCTTGGATCAATTCTATTCTAGATTCTGAGGACATTTCTTAATGCTTTCCTTCATCTCCAAAAGACGCTATTTTGAGGGCCCAGAGACTTTCTTCTACTTGAAATTCTTACATTTGAAAAAAGAGAACCCATAGTTATCCTGTGACACCCAGGAATCCTTTCCTATCCAAACCTTTGCGTTCACTCGTCAGCTTTTCCACTTGAAGGTACATTCCATGGAGACAGACCTTTCACCATCTCTGTGTCTATGACATTTAGTGCAATTTCCACACACACAGTAAGCACTTGATTTCTGAAGTAAATTGAGTCAGGTCACCTTTCCATTTATTTGCATTTCACACAGCACCTAGCAGAGGGCCTGGCACAGAGGAGCTTTCTAAAACGGCCTGGTGAATGAACAATTCCTTGGTACTCACCTGTCTTTTCAACCACTTCCCCCTTATACAAGGGGATGTGTTTGCAGAGTTGCTCAATGGGTGACCCAAACAGGAACCAGTCCACATTCGTGATCAGAGACTGCAGAGGGTTGTACTTGACCCAGGTGTATTTGTTGGAGGACATGACATTTATAGTCTGTACCAGAGAAGGAAGCATAAAACAAACTGGCAACTTTGGTGCATCTTATTCTTATTTTCTCTTTCAAATTATTATTATTATTATTATTATTATTATTATTATTATTATTATTATTTTCTATACTGATGATTTCACTCAGGGCTTCAAGCATACTAGGCAAGAACTCTTCTACTGAACTACATCCCCAAATCTTTCTTTCTTTCTCTCATTCTTTCTTTCTGACAGGATCTCACTAAGTTGCTTAGGCAGGCTTTGAACTTGCCATTCTCCTGCCTTAGCCTCCCCAGTAGCTGGAATTACAGCATGTGCCACCTCACCTGGCTCTCTTTCAAATTATCAAACACAAGGTCATCAGGGATCTCAAGGCATCCTCTCTTTCTGACCACTCTGTCTGCAGAGAAACCTCACTATTACTAGTGCTATTTTGAAGTTGTGGTGGGTGGCTAAGCCCCAGGTATGAAGCATCAGTGCAGGGTTGTATGTTCTCACTGTATCCGATTGTTTCTTTGCATCTTTTATATCATCAAATATACAACTTTACTCATTGTTCTGCCAGTCTCGATTTCATAGAGCCTGGCTCTAAGAAGACAGTCTGATCAATCATCTCTACAAAGACACTGAAATTTTATATAAGTTTATGAGTTTAGGGCCTTATGCTGGAAATTGAGCTGAGATATACTTCAGAGCTCAAAGAAAGAAAGAAATACAGTTAAAACATTTTGATAAGTTGAGTACCACATCATGGGAAGGTACAATATTTTAATCTTCTCTCTCACTCTTCATTTCTCCATGGCTCAGAAACAGAGCATTTTTAAGGGTATCCTAAAATTACCTTCATCTCATAGAGGTACCGTTCCAGTTTGTCCAGAGCAGGGATAGCTGAATGGTCCATCTTTAGGACGTAGCAGGCTCTTCGGGAGAGCACCCTGGATGCGATGTAGCCCTGAGGCAACAAGAACAGAGTTACTGCCCCTCCTTAATTGCCTGGTTTCTAAGCATCTAAAATGATGTCTACGCCTTGGAGGAAAAACCTGAGCATGCACAGGGAGCCCCTACCCTTGTTTTTAAATCTGTAATCAGTTCTTTTATAAAATTTCACTTTCATTTCTTATTTGTCATTCCCATCCCTTTGAAATTGTGCACACCCATGATGTAGGCCTACTCTTTCATATTATGGGATCGGGATCTGCAGTTTGGAGTTTGAAAGATTGAGACGCAGCAATCTTGTGTTTTTTGATAGGTTTTATGTTGCTTTTCCCCCACTTTGGAATAAAATACAACATTCTTCAGAATTGTGGTGTTCAGTATTGTAGTTGCTAGTCACATATGGTTATTTAAAATCAAATTAGATAAAATTTTAAATGTGATTCCTCCATCACATATTTTGAGTGTTCAATCACAACAAGTGGCTGGATAGAGGCTTCCCTACAGGAAAATGCAGATATAGGACATTTCCACCATTACAGAAAGTGGGTTCTGTCAGACAACGGTGCTTTAGAGCTCTCTAAGTGTATCTACCCCTACCCTCACACCTGCACACATGCTTCCCCATCTTCTTCCCTTCTTTTTTCTCCATCCTGTCTCCACTTCAAATCCAAATTGGCTGAAGAGGAATTAGTTTGAGAAAGTTGGGATGTGAAGAACCTTGGAACATGGGGACCGTGGAGCCAAAAAGCACCTAAGCCATTGAATTTTCATCTTGAGTGAAACTTTTCTCTACACAGTTTTAAATAATCATACACTCCATAAGGTTGTATCTAATAGGAACTCTCATAGTTCCTATTTTTCAATTCTAACAAATTTCTAACTTTTAAAACTCAAAAATATGCTGAAGGCAAGGCTGAGGACAGTGTAAGGGGCTCACCACTCTAGTTTTTTATACATTTGGGGGATTTCCATGACATTTGCTTTGTAAGAATTTTAGAACCACTTCCTTTTAAAGTGTATCTTGCAAAGACTCCATACTTTCAAATGTGCCATGGCACTTTCAACACAAGGGGGAAGTAAGGAAGCATGTGAGGAGGTTTCTAGAAGAAATGGAGAAAAAAAAAGCCTGTTTAAATGACCAGTGAGATTAGCTACAACCTACTTATATCTATTGTGCACATCTCTGTACTCAGGTAAAAAAAAAGGGGCCATCACTAGTGTTGGTATAACAAATAGATAAATGGATGAAGGACAGAATAAGTTTTCTGAGCAGTTTTCTGAGATGTATTTTTAATGCTAGTAACTAAAACTTGGAAGTACCTTCTTATAAAAATGTGACATTACTTATCCTATATACATAATTAAATGGTATAAAGTTGCTCTAATTTTCTGCTATGGTGTGATTGCCTTGTGGTTGTTCTTTTTCTACATGGTGTTTTGCATTAGGAGCTCTGATTTATTTGTTTATCCATTCAACAGGTATTTTGAGAGTCTTCTGTGCTGGGCTTTGCTTTGGTCACTCTTACGCTATGCCCACTTTCTGAGCCTGTAATGAACAGCACATGGCTCTTCCACTTTCTGCCTTAACGATGCAAATGATTTCTATCATATTGTTTTTCTCAGAAATGATTCCAATTGCTTCTTTGTTAATAAATTGCTAGATTATTTCAAGGGAAAAGCAGAGGTGAGGAAATTTATAAGGAACTGCAGAGACAAACCCTGGAATGTAAATACACAGTAAGCAGCTGTCCCTCTGCCCCTTAGAAAACCAGTGTTGAAGAAAACAAAAATCCTCTTGCTGCTTACATGTTTATAGTCAAAAATCGTGGTGGAAGAACATGATCCAGCATGGATGTCAACGGTAGCAGTATTTTTTTCATTGTCAATTGTCACTGTTTCCTGAACATTGCCACCATTGTTGCCTGGGCTGAAGACGTTATAAACCTAGAATTGACAACAAAGATATTATGGGTTTTCCATAAATCACATGCATTTGAAAGGCAGGTCTCTCAGCAAAATAAAGCTTTCTAATTACTGCGAGCAAGTCATTAAAGGCTAAAACTTCTTCCTTGGAATCCTAGTCCAAAGCCCAGACTAAGATAAGAATGCCAAGCTTTTCTTCAGTTTACTGCATCATAAAAAGGAGAAGAAATGATATCACAGGAGACTGACCACATTTTAAAGGAATGGGTTACATTGGTGAAGGCTTTGCAGTTAGAAATGATCACCCCATTATTTTCCTTATTGGTTATTTCTGGGATTCCATCTCAGGGCACATGGACTCTCCACGGTCCTTCAGATTCTCTTTTATCTTCCTTTTCACCTCCCAACATTTCTAAGGAAACAGTTTACCTCATATCCATGCGACTGTGTCCCAAAGATGGCCAGCACTATCAGAAATGCCACCTGAAAAAACAGAGCAGTCACATCCATTCCTTGTCGGGTAGTCACTGAGGGTGGGAACCAGAGGGGTAGACCCGGACACCTAGAGACACTGGTAAGTGGTCAAAAAGTGGAAAGCAGTCCACTTCCAAAGTGGAAATACACACATTCACACACTCAACAGGCATTTGTTGAGTTTATGACATTTATAAGACACAAGGCCCCTTGCCACTTTGTTCTCAACTTTATTACCCTCTAGATAGAAGAAAAAACTGGGGGCTGGTGAATAGAATGGAAGACCTTATTTTCCTATAAGTATATTCCAAAATAATTCATACTGGCTTTGGATTACTTGTGAACGATGATGTCCTCTGGTTAAAAAAGAAAAGAAGATCTTTAATCCCTTGAGACTGAGAGAGTGAAATAGACTTAAAATAGATTCATGAATGATAAAAACACAATGGATTTCTAAGAGAAACTATGAAACCAGGATGCTTAAAAATACAGTTAACATTTGAGGCTGGCATCAAGGAAAATCTCTATATCCTGCTAACCCATGGCCTTGTGGTTTTATCAGGTGAGTGCTGGGCCAGCACACTGCAAGCCTGACATGGAGGCAGATCTGATATTTTGCAGACATGCTGACCAATCCAACATGCTGACATTAATTTCGTGCTCTCTCTGCAGGGCATCTTAGTGCACTACACTATCATTGAAAGGAGAAGATCTGTGGGAAGGGCAGATACTTTTAAGAACTGTCAGTGGGACTTTTTACGTCCTTTTTCATTTCACTCCTAACATTTGTCATTGGGGTTGCAGCAGCTAACTAAGATGCGCTGCAAATATCCAATGTGCCCACTTATACAGAGGCTCACCTTCTCTACCCCAAGCCTGCTCTATCAACCTGTGATGCTCCATTCTATTTAGTTGATTTAGAATAGAGATTTGAATAAGATGATGAAAAGCCCACTTTACTAATATGATTAGAAGGCGCTCAGGGAGGGTCCTCTGCCCCCAAATAATCTCCCACGCAATACCATCATTAATACACCCTGGTTATAAAATTTTCCTCTTAGAAAATCAAGCAAGCCCTGGGAGAGGAACTCTTCAAACTCACAGCTTTTATGGCTTAACACTTTGCTTTCTCCCTTAGCAACTGAATGAGAATAAGAGACAGAGGCTAGAGGAAGGAACCCCCTTCTGAATCAGTGTGGCACTATGGAGACTGGGATCAGATGGAAGAGTGGGGTCACTCAGGGAAGGAATGCTTTGCCTTAAGGGAGAGTTTAGATGAGTAGACGTGTTGACACTCAGCTGCTTAGATTGTACCTGGCTGCTCCTATAAGCAAGACTTAACCTGGATAAATTACATCCTAAATCCCTCATTCACAGGCTTGAAAAATTCGCACTCTTCTATGTCTCCTGATCTAGAAAATGAGGATAATACTATCTAGCTTACAGGGTTGAAGCAATGAATAGATGGAATTATTCCTGTGAAAGATTAGCCTACAATTTAATATGCATTTGAAATTCTAGATGTGGTTTAATACCATAGCTGCTATTATTACTATTACTGGCATTTTTTAAAATTACCACTTCTCTTTTTTTTAAATAGTAAATGTAATTTCTCTAAAATGCCTACCTTACTAACAACACTTGAGATAAGGGATTAATATTAAACATCTTCCAAATTAAAATTACCTACATATATCCAATTTTTTCTTTTCTTTTTAAGTAAACATCACAAAAAAAAAAGAGAGAGAGAGAAAGAAAAAAGACAAGGGACACACAAATATTCAACTTAAAACTCAGCACTATTTCTGCCAAAGACATTATGAATTCAATAACAGAAGCTTAGAAGCATGAACAGAGTCTAAGACCCCTGAAATCTTTGACATATTGCACATGAACATTCTCTGCAAGCAGCCCATCACAAGGGTATCAAGAAGTATAAATAATACTCACAAGAATTTTCATTTTGCCTGTCGGGAAGAAGGTGCTGGAGCAAGTAAAGCTGCCTGGTATAGCTTCTACCCTTTATATTGGTTTTAAGATGTGGAAATCTCTTTTCCAAATGATCACATCTGCACAGATCATGTCCATATCTTTGACACACCCCAGCAAACTGCTTTATCAGGTTCAAACACCAACCACACACCTGATATCAATGAATCTCATTAGTCAACAATGAAAATTCACCACTTGGTCACTCTGCAAATATTTCCTGCTTATCTGTTTTATGCTGTGCTTGAGATTTCAATTTCCACCCTTTAAAAATATTTCAGGATGCTTTTTCTATGCATAGACACATATGGACATATTCTTAAAATCTCCTCCTGGAGGTAAAGTCCTTTTGTAAGTCCTGAGTTGGGTCCCCACTAAACCTTCTCATCACCGTCCTGCTTTTTAAATTCATCCACCTCAGGAAAGGGCATGAAACTAGAGGCAAGGGCAGTGGCTGGGAGCCCTGCTTAGAGAATGAACAGTCCTAAGACTTTTTTTCTGTTTCCCTTTCATTTGGTGGTAATTTCCAGAGCTTCATGATAAACAAGGATCAGAAAACACTCTGCCCTATGACAAGGCCTAGCCAAATGCTTACATTGAACCTTGTCTACAATGCCATGAGAACCATGAGAACTATGAGATATAATGCATTTCCAAGTTATCTTGGGAGGCACTGAGAAGTTCTCAGATTTTTTAAAAGAGAGAATACATTTTAATTCATATAACTGTTAATACCTCAATTAGAAATAAATGTTAAATTATCATTAGCATAAGACATGAATTTATAAGGTAAGGAAATTTATAAAAAAGACACCATGGTGGAGATTTACCTAAATCCCCACCATGATGTCTTTTTTAAAAATTTAAAAATGGTAAAGCATTTGTCTAACATGTGTGAGGCCCAGGTTTTGATCTCTAACTGTGTGTGTGTGTGTATGTAAAATAATTATATATATAATTATTATTATATAAAATTACTGTATGTAGTAATTTTGCAACTTATACATGTTCGTATATATAGGTATATATATAAATTATAAAATATTGAGAAGCATCACCAAATGTAAAAGGATTCCATGAACAATGTTCTTGCTCTGCAGCTGGAACAGCTTCCTAATTAGCAGCTTTTAAAAATAATGGATATTTTACAAAGTGGATATTTGGGCAGTTGGGGGGGGTCACCTAGTTCACTGGAATTCCCCTACCCTGGCTGTTCAGCTGTGGCAGATGCAAAATGTGCAGGTCTATTTAATTTTTCTGAGATCCTAGTCCCAAAAGTGATTGCAATTTTGTAATATATTTGCAAATTTTCTCCCATATCTGGCTCCATAGACTCCAAAAAAGCAAGCAGACAAGGCCTCTAGACATCAGTGCTGATGGAAATATTACACCCTACCCTCCACTTTGTCTCCTGGAGGGGTGCATCTTCCCTGTGTTCCCTTCCCTCTGTTCGCTTGCACTGGCTCTCTCTCCCATGCTCCGCGCCCCCAACTCCTGGCTTCCATGAGTGGAGCATAAACACCCTTCTGCCATGATGTTCTGCCTCACCTTGGTCCAGAGCAATAGACTCAAATCACCATGGACTGAAAATGAACTTTTCCTCCCCTAAGTTGTAATTGTTGGGTATTTTCATCACAGAGACACAAAACCTGACTAATATATAAGTAACTCCCCAGAGTCACACAACTTGTAAGGGCAGGAGTGCAAAGTTGAGCCCAGGTCGGCAGCATTGTCCACCCTCTTAACTACAAGAACCATATGTCCT
The DNA here is from genome assembly GCF_001458135.2 of Marmota marmota marmota. Taxonomy (NCBI): domain Eukaryota; kingdom Metazoa; phylum Chordata; class Mammalia; order Rodentia; family Sciuridae; genus Marmota; species Marmota marmota. The sequence goes on along the minus strand of NW_025999977.1, from coordinate 4,385,105 downwards.
CTGGGATTATTTGCTGGGTTAAGTGTAACTGCTTACCCTGCGGTGATAGGAGCATTAGCAAGAAGGCTTCTGTTTCCAGAATGCTACTGAGATGGAGACTTGGAAATCCTCAGTACAACCCACAACTCAAAAATGAAAACAGGGGGAATGAGAAGCTGTATTTGTAAAAGTTTCTATGAATGAAATTCATGTCTCAGCTGCCCAGCTCCCCACTGAGGTGGTAAAATCACTGCTACAGAAGGGGTGTTGGGTGTGTCCACACTTTGGGTCTCTGATGCAATAAGTCTGAGAAGGGGTGCAGGCATGTAAGCTTCTAAAACTTACATGGGTTATTCTGATTGAAATAGATGTTTTTAGTCCCTCCTAAGCGCAAGGTTACCTAAGGAACTTGCCCAAGTCTGTATACAGTCAGTGACAAAAACAAGACTATTTCCCACACCTCTTTGATTTCAGTAATCCTTAGTAGGTAAATCACTGAAACCTTTGAAAAAAGAACTTCAGTGAATGAAAGGATTGATACTTATTTATCCACTCTACTCCTGGTCATTGCTTAGCTGAGCCCAACAGTATGGACACCAACACGTTTGCAAGTGGTCACGTGCCCTGGACTGTATGCTTTGCTTGGGTCACAAGAGGTGTACAGTCAACTAACGCATTTCCCAAAAAAGTTGATCCAAATTACAGTGTGACACCTGGTTCACTAGATCTTCCCAAGACTTGGCATTTTCAGATTTTTAAATTTTTGATGAGTATCAAGTGATATCCATTGTCGTGCTAATTTGTACCAACCCCACCTGATACTATTAATATTGAGTTAATAGTATCTTTCTCATAAATTTGTCCATTCCAGGTTCCTCATCTATAATTTACTGGTCATTTTTTTCTAATTTATGTGCATTTGTAATTGCTACATAGAATTTTTTTTAATATTCAGAATACATATTCTGGAATAGATAATCTTCTCCTGGTGTATAGCTCATCATGTACCAACCTTGTTTATGATGTGATTTGTTTTACAGAAGTTTTGAATTTCAGTGTCAAAATGAGAAATATTTCCTTCAACAATTTGTGTTTGGAGTCCTGCTTAAGAAATGTTTCTAATGTCTTTAATGTATTTTCCTACATTTCCTTCAAGTCTTGTTTTTCACATTTAATTTTACTATTATATTTTAGTATAGTATTAGGTTTCAGCCCAATTTTTCCCCCCATTTGGATATCTGGTTATGCCAGCATCTCTTATTGAATAGCTTAGCCTTTTTTATTTTTACTGACTTACAAAGTCATATAGTTTCCATGTATACACTAGCTGATCATTGTCTCTCTATTTCATTGGTATATTTATTTATGCAAAAAAACACTGAATAACAGTATTAATTTTACTGTCTCAGGCTGAGGTTGTGGCTTAGCCGTAGAGTGCTCGCCTAGCACTTGCGAGGCCCTGAGTTCAATCCTCAGCACCACATAAAAATAAATACATTGTGTCCAACTATAACTAAAAAATAAATATAAAAAATTTCACTGTCTCCATAAGTAAGTTCTGATATATGGCAGATCCAATCTCCCAGCCTTGCTGTTTTTCCTAATTGTCATGGCTATTCTCATGAGTTTTCTTTATCGTGCATTCTCCTTGTCATTGATTTCTATTCGACTAACCTCAAAATCACTGTTATTTTTCTAACTTTTTGAGTTGGGTACCATCCATTTAAGTTCAATATCTCTTGCCGTGTTTTAAAGAAAATATTCAAAAATATGTGTTTACCTCTAAGTACATTTCATTTGCATGCCTCACCTATTTCATCAGGGTTTCTGTTTGGTTTGGTTTGGTTTGGTTTTGGTTTTGGTATCAGGGATGCTGAACCACTGAGCCACATCCCCAGCCCTTTTTATTTTGAGACAGGGTCTCACTAAGTTACTTATGGTTTCATCAAGTTGATGAGGCTGGCTTTGAACTCTTGATCCTTCTGCCTCAGACTCCAGAGCCACTGGGATTACAGGCATTCACCACCATGCCTGGCCTACATCAGTTCTTAATATTTCTTAGTTTCACTCCTTAACCCAACAGTTGTCAGGGATACTTTTCAGTCTCTGGAGTTAAGGAATTTTCATATCTCTCTCTCTAAGTTTCTCTCTTTTTTTTCTCTCTCTCTCTCTCTTTCTTCCCCTCCTTCTTTTGCATAATTTGTAGACATTCTATTGACATCAGATTCACCTTTTTAGGTCAGGAGCCATTTTATCTAGAGGTTCCAAAGTTTCAATTCTGAGGCAAAGCTGCTTAACTTCCCTAAGAACATGGGCCTGCTCTCAACCCCACCCCAGCTTATACTCCTAAGCAGCTTATGAGATTCCTCTTGTGAGTGCCGATAGGCTGCTGCCCTCCTTGGAGGGACAACCTTGTTGGTGTGCTTCATGTTACCAACAATAAATCTCTTGTGTGGGATTTCGGTGTGTGGTGTGATGTTTGGACTTTGCATGGACTCTGCAAGTGTCCTTTCACATTCCACACATATTTGAAATAAATGTATATCAAATGTGTGTTTTCTGTCTGGTGATTACATTTGAAATGGATTTTAAAATTAGATCAAACTTATTAATTTTATTTTCCTTTTTTTTTTAAGTGCTGGGGATGGAACCCAGGGCTTTGTGCATGCAAGGCAAGCACTCTACCAACTGAGCTATATCCCCAGCCCTTATTTTCCAACTATTAACATTATTCCCAATTTTGGATCCACCTGATGTAACTAATTCTACTAGAGCTGCATCAAAAATTATCTTTATGATTATGCTTTTGTCTGATTCTGTGTAAGTTCATCTTAGCATGTTGTCCTTAAGATCAAGGTCTTTCATTTTCATTTTATGTAGTATGTTCCACTTTGCCTCTGTTTATGGCTTTGTTTTGCTTTGTTTTGTGTTCCTGGTTAGTTTGCTTTCTTTGATATTCTTTGGCTGGAACAGTTCTTTGGTCCTTTTATTTTCCACTTTTCTATGTGGTATTGCTTTAGATGTTTCTCTTGCATTTAGCATTTTACCAGTCTGACTCTTTCAATTTATGAATATCATTTTTTTCTTCATTGTGATTACTAATATATTTTGGACTTTTTTCTACTCTCTTGCTGTATTGTGTACTTACTGCTTTTTCTTTGCATTCTCTCCCATTTTTCTGCCTTCATTTATAAATACTTTTTTCTTTCTTTTCCCTGTCATTATTATTTAATTTTATTACTTATTACATTGAAACCTTAATATGCATACTTAATTGCTCATATTTCCTACAAATCCTATGTTTTTATCTTCTTCCCCAAAGAGACAATAAACTCAGTACCCTTTAACCAATTACTAAGCATGTTTTCTAGCCCAATATTGTTATAATTGTGTAGAATTTTACTTACTCTAAAAAAATAAAAAATAATATGTAAGCTTACTATCAGTGGTTGTTAAATTTACTGTTTTGTCAATTCCTGTGCTAATTATTTTTCTCATATTCCCCAAATTTACTTTGCTTTTTGTGTAAGTATATATCTTAATTGTTCTTTTATTGGGAACCTACCAATGTTAAATGTGCTTGGTCTTTTCATGTCTGAAAGTGTCTTTGTTTTCTCCTCACTTTTAATGAGCAGTGATAGGTTTACATCTGTTTTCTTTCTAGCATTATGCCATTGCCTCTTGGCACCTACTGTTGCTGACATGAACATGCTACCTGTGTAATCATGATCTTCCTAATTTATTCTTTTTCATAGTAATACACTATTTTATTCCAACATGTTTTGTTTAATAATTTCTTATATATGTAATGTCTTCATTTGTATCTTTGGGTGTCTTAAACACCTTTATCTATATCTATCTATATCTATATCTATAGATAGATATTTTTTTTCCTAACTATTGGATTGTTCAAACCAAATAGAAAATCCACTCCAACTACTGATATGGTCAGTTGCCCCTCTTGACAAGCAGACCCACTTTAGGCCCATTCTAACTATGACCCTTTTTAATTTTGAAACCTAAATTCTCTGTTTTTACAATATTTGCCAGACATTTTTATTTGCATGTACTATAATAAGCAAGTTCACCAAGTCTGAAATAAAAGTAGTTGCTTTATTTCCCCAAAGCAGCTCTTACCTTGGATACTATCATTTCTGTTGACAATTTCTTCATGTCTTCCTTGATTCTTCTGCCATTTCTCTGGGATGTCATGCCTTTTCCCCCTATATGTCTTCCTTTTCCATTCATCATACCAAACTTCCATTCCTTGTCCTCGCCACTACATACTCCCTATCACAGTGACCTTTATTAGTTAAAATTATCTGCACTAGCTACCATAACAAACAATGCCTAATTCATAGTGATTTGAGGAAAAAAAAATTTTTTCTAATTCATGTGAAGTCCAGTGCAGCTGATGTTCTTGGTGGGTAGCTCCCCTCCAAGTAATGAATCATGGATTTTAGCTTCTGTCTTATGAGGCTTCCCTAGTCTCACTCTGTAGCTTCAGGATTATCCTGGTATCCTCCAGGTGGTAGAAAGAGGGCTAGACCAACAGTTAGGTTAGATTAACACCTGCTTTTAACTTCTTCAGACGGAAAGTGGCCTCCTCTGCTCACTGTCCTTTAGCAAAGAGCAATGGCACAGCCCCATCTAGTTATTAGGAAAATGGAACTCAACCCTGTACCTAAGAAGCCAGTCTATACCAAAAGACCAAAATTGACTTTCCTTCATCCTTACCATCACCATTAATTCATGGCTTGGAAACATCATTTTGCCTACATTTCTCTTTGTTCAAACACTTTTTAAAATTCTTCATCGAGTAAAGGACAAAGTTTAAAACGTGAAATTTAATTCACTCTACAGTCTTGTCCCAACGTAACTTCCCCACGTGGTATAAGAAAAGGTGCTACAATTTGGATCTTGAATTCCCTCCAAAGGCCCATTTGCTGAAGGCCTGGACACCAGCCTGTAATGCTATTGGGAGGTGGTATAACCCTTAGGAGGTGGAACCTAGTAGAAGGAAGTTAGTTATTGGGGGTATGACCTTGAAGGGGATTCTAGTACCCCAGCCCCTTCCTGTCTGTCTCTCTTTTGTTTTTCAGCTGCCATGAAATGAATAGGCCTCTTCTGACATGTTTTTCTACCATGATGTACTGTGCCACCACAGGCCCAAATCAATGGGACCGAGTAACTATGGACTGAGTCCTTTGAAACCATGAGCCAAAATAAATCTTTCCTCCTTTTATGTTGATCACCTCATGTATTTTGTCACAGTAACAGAAAGCTGACTACCACAAAAGGAAATATTCCAAATGAAAGAAAGAAAAAGTGCTTATAGAGTCAGAAAGATTCTCAGGTACTGAATTGCCACTAGAGACACCCAAGCCATCCTATTGTACTGTCCTATTTTTTCTCTGTATATCACTAATTCCCCACCTTTTTTTCATGCTATTCTTCCATACTCCTTTCTTCATTTTGTCTTTCTTTCTCCTCTTTTTCTCTCCATCCCTCCTTTAGTTCCTTTTTCCCTCCTGTTCTTAAAGACTGCCTACCTTATGAAAATCACTGGGAAAACATCCTGAAAAGAATAAAAGATCAACTAGAGGCAAAGAATATCTGTCTTCAGAGAATTTGCTGTGTAGCAGAAAATATAAATATTAAAAGATATTGTTTTATTCAGCTTTTTTGCTGCTGTGACTAAAATACCTTACCAAAACAACTGTAGAGGAGGGAAAGTTTATTCAAGGGCTCGTGTTTCAGAGGGCTCAATCCATAGACAGCAGTCTCCATTCCTCAGGGCTAAACATAATGGCGGAAGAGTATGGCAGAGGGAAGCAACTCACGTAACAATCAGGAAGCAGAGAGAGAGAGATCTCCACTTGCCAAACACAAATATATACCCCAAAGTCATACTCCCAATGCCCCACCTCCTCCAGCCACTTCCCACCTGCCTTCAGTTACCAATTGATCCCATCGGGTGATTAATGCGCTGATTGGGTTAAGGCTCTCATAATAATCATTTTTCCTCTGAACCTTCTTGTATTTTTCTCACACATGAGCTTTTGGGGGACACCTCACATCAAAACCATAACAGGTAGTGATTATAAAGTTTCAGAAGAGAAGTACAAGTAGAATTATTTGATAATCCAGAATACAAATTGTACTGATCATATCTATCAGTGATAAACAAAAGCATATTTATAGTCTCCATTGTTTCCTATATTATATAAAACAGGCACTCATTTCCTTTAATGGCCCTAAATTCTACTGATGAGATATGCAGAATCTGAGAATCACATACACAGGCCATAATATATCCCTTTACTCCCTGTTCTGCCAAAGATCCACTTTAATATGGTAGGCCAGCTCTGACTTTTGCTGCAATATGTCAAGTAAGGACTCAAAAAGTATTATTGGGAAAAAGAAAATCCAACTCTAAGTATCCCTGTAATGTGGGTACAGTTATTTAGGAAAATCTAATAGTGATTCTACCATAAGCAAAATAACCTCAGCAGATTAGCAACTCAGCGAGACTCTGTCTCTAAATAAAAAATATTAACAAAGGTTGGGGATGTGGGTCAGTGGTTAAGCACCCCTGGGTTCAAACCCCAGTGGTGAGAGAGAGAGAGAGAGAGAGAGAGAAAGAAAGAGAGAGAGAGAGAATATAATATCAATTCCATGCAAATTCTTCTAGAAAACAAGAGAGGCGAGTACATTTCCCTACTCACAGTTAAGGCCAGTACTCTCATACAGAGGAAAAGAAAACTACAAACCAAAATCCTGAATGAATACAGATAAAAAGAATCTTTCAAAATGTTAGCCCATTGAATACAACAATATATAAAAATAATATTACATTGTGATCAAATGAAGTTTTTCCTGGAATGTTAGGGTTTTTGACAACACTTAAAAATCAACCAATGTAATCCAACATACTGTAAACTGAAAATTAAAAGATATATAATTTTGATAGATACAGGAAAACATTTGGCAAAATTCAACATTCTGATGATAGCAACTCTTAGGAAATGAGGAATAGGAAGGAGTTGCCACATCCTGATAAAGGACATCTGCAAAAAAGGAAAGAAAAAGAAAAAACTCTTCAGCTATGTCACACTTTAAAATTCACAAAAAAATTAATAAGTGGGACTTTAGTAAAGTTAAAATTTTTGTTCTTCCAAACATACTCTCTCAAGAATATGAAAATAAAAGCCACAGAGTGGGAGAAAATAGTTGCAAAATACATACCTAATACAAGAACTGATACTCTAGAATATGCAAAGAACACCCAAATTCAAGAAAATTAAAAACAAGCAGAAGATTTGAAGAGACAATGGACCAAAGAAGATACATAGATAGCAAGTAGGTACATAAGTAGATGCTCAGCTTCCTTGATAATTAGGGAAATGCAAATTAAAATCATGATGTGGTACCACTATACGCACATCAGAATGGCTGAAACAACAAAGAAGCAGATTGAAAAAACATTGAAAATTATGATTGGAGGACCTGGAAAATTTATGCACTTCTGTGGGAATGCAAGATGGCAAGAGCAATATGGAAAACAATTTGGCAATTTCTCATCAAGTTACATATAATTACCTTATGGCCCAAACATCTCACTCCCAGGCATCTAACCAAGGGAAATGAAAATATGTAGCCACATTAGAAACTGTGCATGAATATTTGGAGTGGCTTTCTATCATGCAAAACCAGAAACAACTCAAATGCTTTTCAACTGTTTATAGCCAAACCATGGTAAATTTATGTAATAGAACACTACTTTATGATTAAAAAATCAGTAAGAAAGGATATACCTCAACACATAACAATCTCAAATACAGTATTCTGAGTGAAGCCCCTAGTGCTTATACACAGACAGTATACACAAACCAACTCCCAATCAGATTAACATAAAATGTCATACATAAAATATCTCAAGTCTATCACCTAAAACATCATGCTTAGCTACCTTTTTTAAATTAATTAATTTATTTTAATTAGGTATATATGGCAGCAGAATGCATTTTGATTCATTGCACACAATTGCGGCACAACTTTACATTTTTTTGGTTGTACAGGATGTAGCATCACACCATATGTGCAGTCATACATGTACCTAGGGCAATGATGTCCATCTCATTCCACCATCTTTCTTGCCCCCATACACTCTCCCTACCGTCCCTCCCCTTTGCCCAATCAATGTTCCTTCATTTTTCCCATGCTTCCCTGCTCCCCATTATGGATGGATCAGCATCCACTTATCAGAGAGAACATTCAGCCTTTGGTGTTGGGGGATTGGCTTACTTCACTTAGCATGATGTTCTCCAACTCCATCCATTTACCTGTAAATGCCATAATTTTATTCTCTTTTAATGTTGAGTAATAATCCATTTTGTCTATATATCACAATTTCTTTATCCATTCATCTATTGAAGGGCATCTAAGTTGCTTCCACAGTTTAGCTATTGTGAATTGAGCTGCTATGAACATTGATGTGGCTGCGTTACTATAGTATGCTGTTTTTAAGTCCTTTGGGTATAGACCAAGGAGAGGGATAACTTAGTCAAATGGTGGTTCCATTCCAAGTTTTCTAAGGAATCTCCATACTGTTTTCCATATTAGTTGTCCCAATTTGCAGTCCCACAAGCAATGTATGAATGTGCCTTTTTCCCTACATCCTTGCCAACATTTATTCTTGTCTGAATTCTTGATAACTGCCATTCTGACTGGTGTGAGATGAAATTTTGGAGTAGTTTTGATTTAGCAATTCTCTAATTACTAAAGATATCGAACATTTTTTCATAAAACAAAAAAAATGCACATGTGAGAAATAGCAAGAAGGCTCAGCTACCTTTGAAGCAACATACGATTATTTAAAAGTGGACTTAGATTGGCTATAAATGTATTTTGAAAACTCAGTGACCTCTAAAACAACAACAACAAAAACTATCAAGTATATTTGATATGCCAAGAAAAGAGAGAGAAGAGTGTCATATAAAATCATATAAAATGTTTAGTTAGAGAAAGAAAAACCAGAAATAAAAAAGTTCCATAAACAGAAAAGTTACAGACATCGTAGCTATTAATCCAATGATATCAATAACGATTTTGAATGTGAATGATCTAAATACACCAAGAAAAATAGATTATCTGAGAAGGTTAAAAAAGACTCAGCTATATGTTGTCTATAAATGCACTTTAAATATAAAGACATCAGTTAAAAACAGAGATGGAGAGAGATACCCAACTAATGCTAATCAAAAGTCAGCTGGAGCAGCTGTATTAATTTCAGATAAAGCAGAATTGAGATTAAGGGAAATTATCAGTGATAAGTATAATTTACACAATTATAAAAGAATCAGTTCTTCCAGAGGAAACAACAATTCTTAATTATTCACTTAACAACAGAGCCTCAAGATATGTGAGGCAACTGGGTTGTTGGCACATGCTACTAATTCCAGCAACTCAAGAGGCAAAGGCAGGAAGATCACAAGTTCAAAGGACACTTCAGCAATTTAGTGAGAACTTGTCTCAAAAAAAGGGGCGGGAGGCAGTGAGGATGTAGCTTCCTTGGGGTGTGTGTGTTGAGGGGAGGTGTTAATGAGAAAATTCCAAACCTTTTAATCAATTTTTCTGTGAACCTAAAACTTCTCTAAAAATAAAATCTATTTTTTTGAAAATATTTAAAGGGCTATTTATTTGTTAAAAAAAATAAATAGTCCTTTAAATATTGATGGAACTACAAAAAGAAATAGACAAACTCACTCATAGCTGAAGACTTCAATACTCTTCTATCATTCATTGATAGATTATATAAACAGAAAATCAGTAAGGATATAATCAAACTGAACAGCACTAACAATAAATTGGAGTCATTTGACATTTACAGAATCCTTCTTTAAACAGCAGCAGAATATAGATGTTTCTCAAGCTTTTATGAAAAACTCACCCAGTAGATCATATTCTGATCCACAAAATGCACCTTAATAAATTTAAAAGAATAGAACTACAAAGCATATTGTCAAACCACAATGGAATTAAATTAGAAATCAATAACAGAAATATAACTGGAAAATCCCCAATTGTCGGAAGTCTGAACAACGTATTTCTAATAGCACATATATCAAAGTCTTAAGAGAAATTTTAAAAATCCTAAATAGACTAAGTGAATAGCTCTGTGTAGTATAATGATATGCGCCAATTATTCTTTGACAATGTTCCATGTTTTCTACAATCGTAGAAATTGTAGGAATTATTTTTGATGACCAAAAGAAAGTTTGGGATTATTGTTAAAAAGTGATATTTAAATGGTGAGCAATTGTGCGTGAGGAGGAAGAGAGTGGGTGAAGAATCAGAGTCGAGTATGGCTGAGGTACCTACCTTGATTGACTTGAGTTTAAAATGCTATTAAAACTAATAGAAATTACAGAAAATCAGCGTGTTTGAGAAATAGTGAAAGTGGTTTGGTCTAAAGTCTATCTAACTTTGGAACATAGTTATCTAACACATGCAATAAATAAAGACGAAGCTTGGTAGGGTTGAGTCCCACTTTTCAATGATGTAAAGGTGGCTCAAGTGTTCAGAGCAGAGCAAGTCACACGGGAAAGAGGCAAAGGGTGAAAAAAGAAGATCAAGGAGAGAATACAATCCCGACACTGAAGGGACCCATGATAGAAAAGAGGAACTCAAATGATGGGATGGTAGAAGTAGAAATGGGAAAAGAGGATGTCACAGAACTCCAGACAGGAGACCATTTCCAAAAGTAAGAGAAGAGCAGGATTAAAAAGCACAAAGTCAAGTCAGTGGGGCACTGAGAAGCCCGGGGTCAGAGGCTCATTTTGAGCCCCAGTACCATGGTTAGCCTTTGATTACCCTGAAGCCAAACTGCAGAGAGCTGAGCTATGCCTGTAAGTGAGGAAGTAGAATTAGAAAATATGTGATTCTCTTAATAGATGTAAAGAGGAGGACAAGTGCAAGGTCTCTGTTCATGAGGAAAGTAGAGTTAAGGGAAGGATTTTATGCTTATTTTTGCTTTGATTTGTTAGTATTGGGGATATTTGACCCAATAAGAAGGAACAAACCAATAGGAAGAGATTGAAGCCTGAGATAAAGGACAGCTATTTGATTCAGGAAAGTGGAAATCAGAGAAATGTTGGTCTTGGAAGCAATATATTAAGAACACTGGGCTGGGGTTGTGGCTCAGTGGTAGAGTGCAAGACTAGCATGTGTGAGGGACTAGGTTTGATTCTCTGCACCATATATAAGTAAATAAAATAAAGGTCCATTGACAACTAAAAAAAAAGAACACATTTCTCCAGGATGGATGAATGAAGATGGGGTGAAGATAGAGATTGGAAGATGCATAATACCTTCCGGGTTTTTAGTGGACAGGGTAGATAGGTGAAGGATGGGAAGACATAGAAGACTGACAAAGATGTGAACAGCCATGGAAAGGAAGAGGGAAGAAGTTGACTACAGACAAATAAACAAACAACAAAAACAAAAACATTGAATTCCACTGATACTACTACAGGTCCAAGAAGAATTGGTTTTGAGTTTAAACTCTTTTTTTATTTTAACTTCTACTCAAGAAGGAAAAGAAAGGGCTTTGGGGATTATTGGGCCTTGTCTAGATTTGAGGAAGGTGGCCAACATTGGAGAACCTATTTTGTACCTGAATTTCAGTTGAGGTAATCCTTTACTGAGCCCTAATCACATGGCAGGACGCATTGGAGATATAAGGGGTTTGAGTCATACAGCGAGAATTCCTCAGTCTGATAGACACACAAGGAGGCCACTAACATCATCTGTCTATAACATTTGATCTATTTTAAAATGAGTCAGAATATTTCCAATAATAAAGAGTCTTTACATTCCCAAATACATAAGCTTGTTTATATACCTACCTTTATACGTGCCTGATATTCCTTTACGAAGAGACTAGATCAAATTTAAAGGTGTGTCAATTATGAAAAAGGTAAGTGAGATTGCTTTTCTAGAGGAACACCCATGGCTACCAACTAAAATATTAATTTAGTGGGAGGAGATCAAGGATATTAGAACACATAGGTGGAGGAAAGAGCAAGGAGCTCTCAGACGTTCAGAGACATGTTGGACCCAAGAGAAAGGGCAGTTTCAAGTGGCTACTGGTGAAGATGAAATCCCTATAATATCTCCAGCTCAGTGTAGAGCAAATGGTTGATTAGTTGGATAGTCTGACTCAATTTTTGTCTCTCCTTGTGACTAAGTGAGATTCTGAATGACCATGAAGTTGAGTATTAGAAATGTTATAAGGAGTCTTCCCTGTGGCCACTGAATCCCCAGTTCACACCATTTGGCTCCGCTACTTCTTCTTAGGCTGGAGGGTACAACCCTCTTCCCTATGTGTCTGTGAGTCTGTCTCATAGGGCTCAGCCAAAGGTCTACCTGCTGCAAGGAGCCTCTGCAACCACTCCAGCTCAGAAAGGCCACAATCTTGCGAACATTTGTCCCCACTATTCATGAAGAAGCTGCAAGGTATAAAGGACAAAGCACATGCTCCTACGTATATAAAGTCACTGATCCATTATTACCTGCCATGTGATCTGGGACCAGCTACAAAGCCTCTCAAAACCAACACTTTCCTTACCTTTCTTTGGTATCCATAATATTGATGTGTTGCCTTCCATCAGAATCCATTATGCCATTTGCAAAGCCCAGTACAAATGGGAATAGGGGACCCCTTGTTCAAACAGTAGGAGGGGGGGAAGTTTTTCCTTTCATCCATAAATTGTCTCTTTCTCTTGACCTTAAATGGTGCTTTTGATTTATCAATTGATGTCACACTCCCTTGGTCAGCAGGGAGTGCACATTTGTAAGATTAGTGCACATCCTCAAAGTTTCCTGGAACTCCATCCTGCAACATAGAATGTAGATGTATGTTTCTGGTCTTGATCCTTCCTGCACCAGAGCGTGGACCTTGGAGGCATACTTGTCACCTGTCCGTAAAGCCACACTTCCTTTTATACAGATTTCAGGAACTTGAGCACTGGTTATTTTACGCTTTTAAATGTTTCATAGCTCTTATGCTTAAATGGGACATTGCATTAGTTGGAGCTAATGAATTGCTATCAATTGATTTGTTTTCAATATGAGAAGATGAGTATAGGGTTGTAGGCTCAGGTACCCTTTGCTGAGCAGCAAGGACAAAACTTCTTTAGTCTGCATGAGGGGAGTTCTGCTTTTCTCTGTTTTCAGTTCCAGTGAGACTTCTAAAGGAAAAGCACTCCTGAATAAGTCCCAATGGATGCAGTTTCTTAAGCATTTTCAGGAACAAGATCCTGGGATTGTGGGGAAGAGAGCAACTGAATAGTCATGCAAGTTCAGAAATCCTCTGGGGATCCAAAGTCTCCATCTGAGGCCATGTTCTCCCAGAAGTGAAGAGTATGCATAGGTATATATGTTCTATTTAAAATGTAGAAAAGGAAATCAGTTCCAAACAGTCACTCTGCAGAAAACTGTGATTCACAAAACTGTGTTTCATTGTTCAGTGGACTTGGGGCAAGTCCTTTACTTTGGCTTCTTCTGCCAAATAAGCTCTGGAAGACAGTGTCATGCAGGGCCACTCTGGCTCTTGGTGTGGCTCTGCCAGCTCCAGCACTCTGGTTCTGGTCCATGTGGGATCAGATTCTCATCTTTCAATGAGCAGTTCTGTCCTTTCCAGGCCTGAAGGGTAAGATCGAGCGAATAAACTTTAATCATGAGTGCTTTTATACCCTTGTCACCAAACTGCTTCAATAGGAATGCTGAAAGAGAATAGTGATGTTATTTTTCTGAAACCACAGGGTAATTATAAAAGCAGCATCTTATTATCACTTTGTGATTTCTATTCCTCATATGGGTGTATTTTCTACAAAAAAAATCATCTTTTCATAACAGAAATACTTAACCAGGTTTGACCATTCTCCAAAATGATGAAAAAATATACTTTTGTATATTTTATACCAATGATGAAATTACTCAGGAGAACTTCTTTTAGCAAGATTTTTCCAAACCCAGTTTACACACTGTAACACTCAACTAACAACTAATCTGAGCCATAATATATCACTGTTCATCCCAGAGGGGACCCAGACTTCTTGGAAAATGCAATTGAACAGGCTTATACAAGCAGCAACAGAAAGGCATATTTAAATGTATTCTGGAATGCAATGATCCCAGAGGAAAGAGCAAGAATAAAAACCTCAGCGATGCCTCAAGAAAGAGCTCCCTCAAGTTTGCTGTCATTTGAAAAGAATTTCTCTTCTATACAAAAACAACTACATTATAAGTTTGGATTTTCTGGAAGTGGAATCTTACTAGTAATAATGATTAAAATGCTATTTTACACATTCTTATTGCTCTTTTTTAAATATGTCATTTCTGGCCACAAGGACATATGGAAGATTTGATACAAGTATACTATTCCCACAAAGCCAGGGCTATAGTCACAGGAGTTATTGGTAGTTTTAGCTAAAAACTGGTAAACGCAGATGCAGGAGGGGTCAGAAATTTGCCCACACATAAAATATGTTCAGACTTCATAATGAGCCACCTGACTTGGGCTATTAAAAAATAGCCCAGCAAATTGGTGCACAGGTAGTTTAGAAAAAAAAAAAAATCTCTGCAGGAAGGAACTTCCACACTCAAATACATTATAGCATGAGAATTAATGGACTAAAGCCAGCTAAGTTCTAAATAAGAGAAATGGGGCAAAAATTCCAGGGAAGGCTTCATAGTTATCAATGACTGACAGGCCAGTCTACTAGCTAGCAAACACAGTAGAGGGAACCCCAGAACAAGATTATTTAAGGATGGCAATGTGTCCCACAAGTAAGATTCCCTTCCACTTGAAGGGTAGGGGGTCATTGAGGCGGGGAAAGAGAGAGAGAAATGCAAAAAGCCTGATTTCTGTGGGAAAGCTCTAAGTCTCCACATCAGTGGTAGGAGCATACGGTGCATGGAATTCATCTTGTTTGTTCCAGAGAAGGGGAGTTTTCACTTAGTGCAACAATCAGGGTGTGGAGTACAATGAAGTCTTGGGCATGTGTGCACTGTAAGATAAAATGATAATAGGGGTTTGCTTTTTGGTGTGGCCCAGCATTAACCTCTGTGGGCAGGGCAGATCTATTTACCTATGGACTGGTTGGCCCCACAGTAATCCCAGGGCACTGGGGCTGCACTATCATCAGACTCCTTCCAGGTACCACCACAGCCAAGGGATGGCAGCACCTCTCAAGCTAACCCCCAAACACAGAAATGGATAAATATAGTGCACATTGTATCATCTGATTTACACAATTCAAATATTTTAAAAGGACCTAGTAAGTATCATGTGTCAGAATATTCTAGGTCCTATGAAAGTGACCAAAAAAAAAAAAATCGACACATTTTGCCTTCCTCCCAAGAGGGCATGAAATGTAACTCTCAAGGCAAGAAGGAGCAGAGAGAGTTGCTGATACTTCACTAATATTTTTAGCTTTGAATGAGACCAGGATTGAAGTGAAGGTTGGTCCCTGTCCCCTGCCACACATACTCGTAAAGCCACCATTCTGATTTGGGGAACTATTGAAATAACAATATTGTATAAAGGAGGAATTTCTTCTTTATTGCCCACAGGAAATCTAAAGCCTAGAGGGGGAAAAATGACTCATTGAAAGAAGGAAGAAGAACAGAATATAGGTCTCCTGAATCCTAGCTTCATCTAGTAGCTCACCGAATGGATTTTCAAACCCAAGGTGCAACCTCAGAGTCAGCACCAATATTGATTCCCTAAGGAAGGTGCCCTTATAAATATTAACAGGTGTTAGGAAAATTAATAAAAGGAAAAGGAACATAATGAGGTTCTGTTGTTGATTAAGTTTAAGAGAATCTGGATGAAACAATGGGCACAGATTTCTCTCCTACAAATTTCTTAACACATTCAATATGTGAATGTGAATTGTCTATTTTGAAGATGGAAACCCTGAACCTATCTCTCTCTCTCTCTCTCTCTCTGTATCTGCCATATCAGCATTTCACAGATCCACTACAAAATATGTCAACCTCAAGTCACATGTAAGGTATGACCTGCAAAATATGTACTACGTACTACAATAATATACTAACATGACAACCCAAGGCTGAACCTAAAGACAGACCATACTGCCCACTCTTCGACCTTACAGTGTTGTGACAGTTCCTAAAGTAGATGAAAACCTCTTTACACATGTCTGCCCCAAAGCCCAGGCTTATTGATCTTTGCAGCTAATAGTGAGTTTGAAAAGTATTGGTGGATGCGTTAAAAACTTAAGTAATATCTTTCTAGAACTGACCTAATCTACTCAACCAACATTTGGAAGAGATGTTGATATCCACGCTTCAGAACGATGAAACCCCTTCTTCTTCTTCTTCTTCTTCTTCTTCTTCTTCTTCTTCTTCTTCTTCTTCTTCTTCTTCTTCTTCTTCTTTTAACATAAAAGATCAGTTTATTTCCATATTATAGCTGAAAATTTTGGAAATTAAAAATAGATACTATGTACATTCGTGTTCAGAAAACTTGAAATACTTAAGTATGAAGTGTGTACACTGAAAACACAAAACATAGTTAAAAGAAAGTAAAGAGCACATAAATAAATGAGAAAATATAGCATGCTTATTATGCTTTAGAAAATTCAGAATTGTAAATATGTTAAATCAACTCAAATTGAACCATAGTTTCAAAGCAATCTTAATCAAAATCTGAACTATTTTTTAAAATGGAAATCAATAAATTGATTCTATAACTTATGTGCAAACATAAGGGCTAAGAGTTTTTTTAGTCTTGCAAAAGCAAACAACAACAACAAAATTTGGGTGATTCTAAATGATTTAAAGACATCATAGAGCTACTGTATTCAAAGAAGTATGTTATTGATGTAAAAATTAGATCGATCCATGGAATAGAACAGAGAATCCAGAAATAAACTCATACTTTCATCATGAAGTAAGTTTCAGCTAAGGCTCCAATTCAGTTCAAGCAGAACCCCTTCTTCTTATAGGTCCAATCTATGCACAGGGCACAATTGCCAGCACAAGAAGGTTTCCAAGGGAGAAATTTTTGATCAGCAATTAATGAGATACAGGTTTTCAGCAAGTTTGACTCAACAGCTTCAGTTTGTAGGAGAGAGCAAGAAAAAAAATAAACTTTAATTTGTCTCCATGAATGTTTTGAGCAGTTGCTTGTCGGCCCACATTTTATCTTTCTGATGAAAACTTTATTATTTTAATGTAATTTCTGAAAATTAAATAGTGCAGAGGCAAATAAAAAGATTTCTTTTATAGCTCCAAGAGAAAAAAAAAAGAGAAAGTTTTCATCCTGGATATGGGGAAGGGATAGAAATAGTGATATTTGAGCTAGGGCCTTGAAAGGGGAATAGTTCAATTTGCTGTGAGAGAAAGGCAAGGGGCTGGCACTTCATGGTAAGCAAAGCACATGAGAAGGCATGAGGCAGACTCTGGTGTGGCTGGAATACAGGTGCATGACAGAGAGGCAGACCCAGCTGAGGAAACTGGAGACATTATTATAAAGGAACATGGATGTCGTTCCAGTGCATTTGAACTTCATGTTGAGTTCTGCCAGGGAAGGTTTCTAAGCATGGTAGAGTCATATTTATTTACAAATGCACTTTAGAGAGATAACTTTAGGGGAAATGGAGAAAATATGTTGAAATATAAGAGACCCATGACTAGGATGGTCAACTACACAGCAGGAGTGAATGTCCTGTGTGGGAAGCTGTCTCCAAGGCCAGACTCGAGAGGCATTTCTGAGGTGTAATAACTATGTTCAAGTCACTAACTAAATATCAGGGTGGGAAGGAAATGCTGATAGCAGCCCCCCGGTTTTCTAAGCAGATTTGTAGTACTATTATTGAGACATCTCAAGGATGTAGAAAACTGGATCAGTTTAATCAGAGCAGCTCATAAAACATGTTTTTCCTAAGCAAAATCATTATATGAAGGTCAGATAAAGGCAAGAAGGGGAAACTGTTCCCATATTCCTCCAAGAGCTAATCTCTGGAAGGCTAGATGTAGGCATAATTTTTCATCTGTGATCTTGTTTGGTTTTAGGGATTATTCTTTTTCTAAATCTGAGCTATGTCAATGTACCAAACACCCACACCCATGGCTCTGATTGGACCAGATGTTATCACAAATCATATTGAGTTTTTTGTGATACCTTCAACTTCAACAGATGATGAGTCAGATCAACTCCATGTCAAAGTATCTCAGAGATAGCTGCTTGGAAAGGCTTCCTGGTATACCAGGTCATGGCACAGATATAGGAAAAGGAGAAAGATAAGTCTTTGACTCCACCTGAGCACACCTATTTTGAGTAGAGCTGGTCACGTATAAATACAGGAAGGCTGCTCGTCCAAGCTCATGCCTCACAGCTCCTCTGCTCCCCTGCATTCACAAAGACATGAAGTTCACAGTGAGTAGATATTTTTTCCTTTTGGACTTATTACCATCTAACTGAGACTGTTAATATTCTGATAGAAGAGGTCTGCTTCTTATAGCAATGTCACCATGATGGAAAACCTTGAAAAAAATTCTCTTTCCTTTTCATGGATCATGGCCTTTATAGTTAACCTTCTCTACATAACTGTTCAGATCTCTACGTAGAACAAGAAGTCCCTAAGTTTTAGAAAGTGCCTGATCTTTCCCCATTCTTGAGTTCCATCTTTAACCACAACTCCTGAGCATGTTCTAGCCAGATAAAAAGCTAATTATCAAAATAACTGGGTAGTGACTTGCTGTCACATTCTTCAGCATGGGATGAATCTCTAAGTAAAGAAGGTTGGCCCTGCCAGGGCCCTGTCCTTGGCCATTTCTTTGGGAAAACATGTGAAGCATGAAGCTGATGCCTAGTCTCACCTGCAGTTTCAGGCGGAAGCCTAGTAATGTTGAGGTGGACCTCAAAATTCTGTCAGTGGTATTCATAGTCCCCAGTGTCCTGATGCAAATGGAGCTAGAATCAAATAATTTCATGTTTCAACACCCCAAACACTGGGGTGTTGAAAACTCTGCTTTATAATGGGATTGCACGTGTAAAATACTTGTTTGGAAATAAGTATTCTTAATAGAGGTGAGGTTTATAAAGGGGGGGGGGGACTCTAGACATGAGTCAGAAGATCTGATTTCTAGTTCTGCTGTGAACAAGAGGTATGATTTTGGCCACGTCCTTAGCCTCTACAGCTCAGTATCCTCATCTGTATAAAGATTACATTGTACTAAATGTTCTCTAAAATTTCTTCCACTCCTGACTTTTTAGGAGATGAATTTTTTACTCCTACTTAAACTAATAAGAAAAATAACAGAAATTTCTTAAACTAATGAAAATAATAAAAGTACTTCCGCTATTAGGAGGAGTACCCCAGATCAAATAGGAAAGTGAACATTTATTTTTCAGCTGTGATTTTTCAGAACTTGTAACCATTTTCCATTATTCTATTCATTTAAAGATTTATTCTTCATCCTTTTTTGATAAGGTCTAAATTCAAAATTCTAAAAATTATGTATCATATTAATAAAATTATTTATAATTCATTAATAATTCTGTATTAGTATTAAAATTGTGGAAGGTTAAAAAACATTGTAGAGCAAGATGACTTACTATAGTGACACAAAATTATCCAAAATAGGGTTATTTGAAGTTGGGATTTATGAAAAATAATGTGAATAGGGTATTTTAGGGTAAACTTTAGGGTATTTATAGTAAACTTTAGTAGAGATGATTTATTCTCCAGTTACTGTTTAACTCCATTTCTGGTGTCTTGAATAGTTAATTTTTTCCTTTAGATATTTCAAAATCTTCTAAAAAATATAAACATTTCAAGTCTATTTCAACAGAGTTTTATTTCTAGGATATTAATCAATGTTTTAAATATGTTGTCTTTGGTAAAAAATAAATTTTTAACATTTCAAATAACCAAAGAAAGATAATATGCAAATCTAAAATAAAGGGTAAGAAGAAAACACAGGCTGTTCATCACGTTGGTTAAGTTGGTTAACTATTTTTCATAAATTTGGATGTAGAAAGAAAAGAGAGAGTATATCATGTTGATGATTTGTGTGTGTGTGTGTGATTTCAGATGATTCCTATTGGGCTTCTTGGACTCTTCATAGCATCTGCTTTTGCTGACTATGTAAGTCTCATTCTTTCTGGTTTGTTACCAAAATGCATTTGCAGAGAACTGTGGTATTAAATCACTCTTCATTTCTTATAAACTTCAGAATATCAACATCAATGATGATGGCAACACTGCTGGAAGTGGGCAACAGACAGTGAGTGTCAACAACGAACACAACGTGGCCAATATCGACAATAACAACGGATGGAACTCCTGGAACACCCTCTGGGATTATAACACTGTAGGTAGCCAGCGTGCAATTCCCATTCTTTAAAAAAATGTGGGGTTTTTTTTAAGCAAAAATTAATGTACCAGCTAACTAAAAAAAGAGAGAGAATTAAATACAGTAAATTCTACATGCACATGAGCATATTAGTTATTTTTTATGTGTGTGATGCTCGGGATCGAACCCAGGCCTCATGCATGCCAGGCAGGAGCTTTACCACTGAGCCATATCCCCTGCCACAAGCATAGTAATTAAAATTGCCTATTTTCCTCATCCAATTTTACTTGCTAGCTATAACTACTATTCATAAGTCTTGTGCAATTAGTTATATAATTCAAACCAATGAAGAGTTATTAGAGTCAACTAGCTTCAAAAAATAGTAAGGATATGAGGCAAATCATCTCTTTGCCTCACCTGCAGATGCCCTCGATTATGATAAAAGACCTGTATATTAGTACCACTGCCAATCATCTATCACAGTTTTCAGTTTTCTTCTAAAAAGACAGAAGTGGACCCTTCACTTCTAACTCCAAAGGATCAAAGGGGAAAACTAAAATACACTTGCCACTAGTTAAGAGACCCAACTCTGCAATTAGCAGCCCTGTATTTTACAAACTTAGTACTTTTAAAAAGCAAATTCTTATTGTTTCAATTTTATCATCTGATCAGTGAGAAAACGAATTCCTGTCTTACCTGCTTCCTTGAAATGTCATGAGGATCAAAGGAAACTAAGATGTGATAGCTTTTGAAACTTTATTTCAGTAATATCGACATATGTAAGTGCCTCTTCTGCCAGAAATGAGGATAACGCAATGAGTTAGATACTCACTCTTTTCCTTCAAGGAGCCTGTAGCTGACAAATGTCAGCAACAGATCACAGATCCACTGTGCTTATCCCAGTTCATCTGATCATGGAATTCCACTTCCCTTTGCTGGTAGAACTGATCTCTGATAAGAAAAACTCCTTGGGGAGCATACACTTCTCCCTCACCTTCTACCATCACCTTCTTTACCAGGGCTTCGCTGCAACCAGACTCTTTGTCAAGAAGTCATGTATTGTGCATAAAATGAAAACTGATGTCATGCCCTCCATTCAAGCCCTTGATGCACTGGTCAAGGAGAAGAAGGTAAAGATAAGTTTTTCAACTTTTTTCTCATAGGAAAACTTACAATCTCCAGTAAATACTGAGGAGATCACGTTCCCTCTGACCACAGTGTGATGTAGTGTATAGCACAAAGTGTACTTGGTAATTGCTTCAAGGGAGGTACCTTTACACACCAGTGTGGCTCACACAGGCCTCTAAAGAGCTGAGCAGAACACCTGATGACCTTGACCGATACAGAACAAAGTTCCAGTCACATCAATGCAAGCCCTGGGAAATTCTCCACAGACATGTTTCTGCAAGAGTTAGTTAAGGTTATCAGATTTAGCAAATAAATATAAAAAATATCCAGTTAAATGTGAGTTTCAGATACACAGTAGATTGTTTATAAGTATGTCCTGTAATATTTGGGATATGCATACAATAAAAAATGATCTGTTGTCTATCTGAAATTCAAATGTGCCTGGCTGCCCTATATTTTATGTGGCAACTATCATTGAGGTAGATGGAAAGAGAGGATCCACGGTTTCTTAAGTATTGGTCTGAGTTCATATACTCCTATAACTGATAAATAGGTGCCTTTCATTAACAAGGCAGAGAAAAATAAATCAACTACATTCCTGGAAGTTGATTATCACGTGGCCCAATCCAAGGAATCTAAGATGACCAAATGAGGCCCAAGTTTCAGAATACATTTAGCCTCAGAGTTCTGTATTTATGAGATAAATCAGCCAATGCTTTTAGAAATATGGAGATAAATAAAACTGGAATTGGTTCTTATTCATCTTGATTTCTGAAAAACCTATAGTCAAGCAATCCCCCTGTTGGCTTTGTACCCCTTCAAATCCACAAAACACTGGCTTGGCACTCATACTTTCTCTTTCTTCCTTTCTGTGTGCCTTCTTCATGCTCAGCTTCAGGGTAAAGGACCAAGAAAACCATCTCCCAAGGGTCTGATGTACTCAGTCAACCCTAACCAAGTTGATGACCTGAACAGATTTGGAAAAAACATTGCTGGCATGTGCCAGGGGATTCCAACCTATGTGGCTGATGAGATTCCAAGTGAGTATGCTCCCTCCTGTACATTCCACGTTAGCGCTGGCAAAATGACCAGACTATCTAGGACATGTCCATAGAGGAGACCAGTCACCCAGGAATGTCATCAAGGCTACCAATTGTTAGTACTCTATTCCAGGCACTGTTCCACATGCTGTAAATGTGTTAATTCATTTGTTCCTCACAACAATCTTATATTACAAGTTCTATTGTCAGTTATACCTTATGAATAAGGAAACTGAGGCACAGAGAAAGAACTCAAAGCTCTTGCCTGGGTCAATCCCAAGCATTTTGGTTCTGGATTCTGTGCTCTTGATTCAGTATTCTTAATGGAACATTGCCTTTCAGGGGTGGATCCAGAATAAACTCTGGGCATATTCAAAAGAATGCAAGAAATAACTAAATGAAAGAGAATGCCAATAGAATCTACTCTCTCTATATAGCTCAAATTATTGCTTAATTTCTGGTTAAAGAATAGTCTACACCAAAACAAAGTGTCCATCTAGGACCCTAATCCAACAGCAACTTTCCAGATCTCTGAATTTAGTAGTTTTATTTTGATAGATAGAGAGACAGATAGATAGGTAGACAGACAGACAGATAAATTGATCTTGAAATTAATGCATAGCTAGTTTGCATATTTACATGACTTGCATCCATTCCCCAAAAGAGTCCTTGAACAGTAATTGATATAGACTTTTTTCTTTTTATCAGGAGCAAACCTGTTTTTTTACTCAGAAAAGTGCTACAGTGCTGACATACTCTGGATTCTGAACATTTCCTTCTGTGGAAGCACAGTGGAGAACTAAAACAAATATTTTAAAGACACTCTGGATTTAGTCATCAGAGTATGCTATGTAGAAAAATATGGGTCCTAATGTTTTTTATCATGTCATTCTGAAATGGTTTCTGCTAGTTATGTTTGGTTTCCTTAAGCTTCAATAAACCCATTTAGCACTGAATTCAGTTTATACTAACATTCCTTATGATTTCTATGGGGAAGGGACAGGATCATAGGTCGGGTGGTGGTGGCAAGCGGTTGGAGTGCATTGAACCCACTGTTATCCTTACTCAAAACCCGTCCCCTATAAAGAACCCCTTCAGATGCTTTAGATACTGCTAACCATAGCCCTGGGAATGGTTCCAAAACTGTCCAACTGCTCTGAAGGCTGCTCTATAGCTGGTATGCAAAGGAATATTTCAGATCAGCAGAAAAAAATCCACTCAAAAGTAACCCAAGCCCCAAAGGAAGGTTCATTGCCAGAATCTAGGAATATCTAAAATAATCCAAGGGCAAGATCTTAGAAGATGGAAAAATGTACCCTGTTCATGGATAGGCAGAACTAATATCATCAAAATGGCGATATTACCCAAAGTTCTCTACAGGTTTAATGCGATGCCAATCAAAATCCCAACGGCATTTCTTGTAGAAATAGATAAAACAATCATGAAATTCTTATGGAAAAACAAAAGACCCAGAATAGCAAAAGCAATTCTAAGCAGGAAGTGTGAATCTGGAGGTATAGCGATACCAGAGTTCAAACTGTACTACAAAGCAATAGTAACAAAAACAGCATGCAACTGGTACCAAAACAGGCAGGTGGACCAATGGTACAGAATAGAGGACACAGAGACCAATCCACAAAATTACAACTTTCTTATATTTGATAAAGGGGCTAAAAGCATGCAATGGAGGAAGGATAGCATCTTCAACAAATGGTGCTGGGAAAATTGGAAATCCATATGCAACAAAATGAAACTGAATCCCTTTCTCTCGCCATGCACAAAAGTTAACTCAAAATGGATCAAGGAGCTAGATATCAAATCAGAGACACTGTGTCTGATAGAAGAAAAAGTTGGCTACGATCTACATACTGTGGGGTCGGGCTCCAAATTCCTTAATAGGACGCCCATAGCAACAAGACTTAATAACAAGAATAAACAAATGGGAATTACTTAAACTAAAAAGTTTTTTCTCAGCAAGAGAAACAATAAGAGAGGTAAATAGAGAGCCTACATCATGGGAACAAATTTTTACCCCTCACACTTCAGATAGAGCCCTAATATCCAGA
>NW_025999977.1:4358467-4359760 GCF_001458135.2 Marmota marmota marmota | reverse complement strand
GTCACTAAGATGCCATTTTGTAAAAATGTGAGTGTGTAACCGATGTGATTCTGCAATTTGTATTTGGGGTAAAAATGGGAGTTCATAACCCAATTGAGTCAAATGTATGAAAGATGATATGTCATGAGCTTTGTAATGTTTTGAACAACCAATAAAAAAAAAAAGAAAAGAAAAGCAGCTGGGTATCAAAGAGACTCAAACCAGGAGCTCTATAGACACCAAGACCCAAGACTGCTTTCCTCTCTCCCTGAAGCCACATCTCCCCTCTTCTCTGTTCCTCTCTCAATTCCATTTCCCTCTTCTTTTCATCCTGAAGGTGGATTTTTCTGTGCTCATAGCAGAAGATAGCTGAACCAGAACGTCAACTTCACCTTCCATGGTACATGTCTTTCCAGTTCAAGGGATAATGTTTAAGGATGAATCTCAATTCCAATTTTTCTTGACCCTGTTTGATTCAGCAATCCACAACCTCCATTTGTTGACGGCCTGGAGAGACCATGAAGTCACATGGTTCCCACATGGTGCAGAGTCTCCAGAGATGGAGGATGATCTCAGAGAAAATAGATTTCAAATGTTATATATTACAACATGAAAATATAGTTCATTTATAAAAGATGCTCCTATATATTTTTTTAAACTCTTTGATGCCATAAGAGGAAATTTAACCCATTATCATGTCATTGGTAAGATAGCCCCAAATAACCCCATCAAACAAAACTAAAGATATTGATTCATAGTAATATGTACCAATATGTACCAAGTTATATACCTGACTTTTGGGAAGTGATAAACCCTATGTTTTATAGGAGAACTGTCTAGTCATTAATTCAGAATAAAAAAATTAAATTCACAGAGAAGTTATAAAAATTCTGGATCATACACACCTATCAAGATAAACAAAGAAAAAGTAAAAGAATTGCAAAGAAAATTAAAGTATGTCACTAGCCTAATTGAAGATTTTAACATATATCTTTCAGTAACATACAGAGGAAGCAGTTAAGCATACAAACAATTTAAACTTAATTAACAAGCGTATTTTAATGAACATATATAGAACACTACAGAATACATTTTCTTAAGCATATATGGGACATTTATAAATAATGATCACATGCTGATACAAAGCAGTATGGAGATTTCTTGGAAAGCTGGGAATGGAGCCACCATTTGACCCAGCCATTCCCCTTCTTGGTCTATTCCCTAAAGACCTAAAAAGAGCATGCTACAGGGACACTGCTACATCGATGTTCATAGCAGCACAGTTCACAATAGCAAGACTGTGGAACCAACCTA
>NW_025999977.1:4333785-4357416 GCF_001458135.2 Marmota marmota marmota | reverse complement strand
GGGGGGAGGGTGGAGGATGGGAAAGGCAGTGGAGCACAACAGACACTAGGATGGCAATTTGTAAATCAATGGATGTGTAACTGATGTGTTTCTGCAATCTGTGTATGGGGTGAAGGTGGGAGTTCATAACCCACTTGAATCAAAGTGTGGAATATGATATGTCAAGAAATTTGTAATGTTTTGAACAACCCACAATAAAAAATTAAAAAAAAAATTATAACCAAAAAAAAAAAAAAAAATTTCAAATCATTGGCCTCATAAAGGACACGTTTTTCTGGTCTCAATTTAATTTAAATAGACTAAATATTCCCCTCCAAACAAAACAAAGTAACTCCATTTATTTTGAAATTATGTAGCATACTTCTAAATAATTTAAGACCTAAAAAATTCATAATCAAAAGTACAATACACTTATAACTTTGAAATAATAAAAGCCCTGCATATAAAACCTAGATAAGTAGTATATAGACCCCCGTGTAGTCGAAATTTATAGCCTTGAATCCTCATTTTAATAAAAGGAGAAAGGCTGAACATTGATTTAGTCTTTCAACTTTAAAAATGAGGGAAAAGCATAACATATAATATATCCAAAATAAGCAATAGGAAAGATACTAATATAAGAAATTAATAAAGTGGAAAATATACATACAATAATAGTAAGGCTCAACAAAGTAAAAATATTGATTCTTTGAAAAAGTGTAAAATTGAAAAAAAATAAATAAAAGTATAAGTCACAAAGAAAGCGATTCAAGGAATAGTAAAATAGACTAAGCTACATACAGATACCATAGATATTAAGATATTAGTAAGATGATATTGTCAATGACTTTATTTCAATATATTTGAACGCTTGGGTCAACTGAATTTCTAAAAAAAAGTACCTTTCTAAAGCTGATTCTGGGGCTGGGGTTGTGGCTCAGTGGTAGAGAGCCTAACCCTTACATGTGAGGCACTAGGTTCAATCCACAGCACCACATAAAAATAAAATAAAATAAAGTTATTATATCCATCAACAACAAAAATATTTTTAAAATAGAAAGTCTGAATAGTTCTTTTTTTAAAAAAATTTTTTAATTGTAGATGGACACAATACCTTTATTTTGTTTATTCAACTTTATGTGGTGCTGAGGATCGAACCCAGTGCCTTACGAGCGAGGCAAGTGCTCCACCGCTGAGCCACAACCCCAGCCCCTGAATAGTTCTATGTAATCAGTAAAAATAAAATTGGGAGGCTGGGATTGTGGCTCAGCAGTAGAGCGCTTGCCTAGCATGGGCGGGACCCAGGTTCAATCCTCAGCACCACATAAAAATAAAGGCGTTGTGTTGTGTCCATCTATACCTAAAAAATAAATATTAAAAAATAAATAAATAAAAATTTTAAAAAAATAAAATAAAATTGGTTCAGAAGTTTAAAAGATTCACAAAAAAATTTCCAGGCTGGTTCCAAGATGGTAGGCAAGAAGAAGTCTGCATTCTGTGTTGCTCTGAGACCTGGGATTCAAGTAGTGGGAATACTGTTTCTCTGCCAGTAATTAGAGGACCCCCAACAGCTGCTCCCACACAGGAATCATCTTGGCCTCAGTGTCAGTGCAGGACTCTTGGCTGCTCATCCAGGAAGGTTCTCCACGTGCCAAGTAGGACCACCAGCATTAGCACCTGCACAGGACCCTTGGCCTCCCACCCCTGCAGGAGTCCTGGATGCTGCTCCCACACAAGATACCCAGATATTCAGCAAAGGAACTCCAGCAGCCACTCCTGTGTGGACCCCCATCTACCAACATGAGGCTCCTCCAGTCACCTCCATCTTGGGGCACTGCAACCACTGCCACAGTCCCCTACACACTGTAGCCTTCACTGGGTCCAGTGACAGCCACCAGCCACAATAATGCACACCATAGAGGTGCATCTCTGAACCCACTGCTCAAGGACACCACCCGGCCCTGCCCAACCTGACACCCCAACGCTGAAAGCAGCCACCTCCATCTTGGGACACCTTCACTGACATCTTTGGTTGGAGCAACTCCCAGCTAGAAGCACCAGTTGGGGCTTAGAAACAATATCAAATTACAAAAAGTCCCCAACTCCTCCCTCCCCCACAGCAGCTGCTAACCCAGCACAGTGCCTGCGTCTATGCGACCAGTAGTAGTTCACAAAACCAGGTTGTAAAACCAGGTCCTGAACTGCCCCCCCAAAAGCAGCCCTCTGCAACAGGTGCACAGCCCCCAGAGCACAGCCCACAAGACCTCTGGAGAGAAGGGTTTCTGATTGGGAAGTAGAAAGGGACAGGGTGAGAGAGAGATAGTATAGAGACTAAATTAGAGACCAGGAATTGTGAGGTCTACAGGCAATATAAGGAGATAAGATCAGGTGCCCACATCACATGAGTGGGCCCCAAAGGAGATCCTTGAGGTGCAGTCTGCCACCGGGGACTGGGAAGTACCTCCAGGAGCCACACCCCTAAGACCAACCTTCCTACCCTACTAACCTTCACCATCCTGAGGGTGGAGATACCAGCAAACAACAGACAACCCCACCTATTGGATGAGAAGGAAAACTAGAAAGATACTGATTTCCAATAAAAACAATCCTTTTATCTTCCTTTGAGATTTTTTTTCTCTCTCTCTATGCCTATCCTCATATCCCCAACATTTGTAAAACCAAGTATTTTTATGAATTAGGCTACTGAGAATCGGGATGTCTGAATAGTATATTACAGTGGTGTTGTATATTCTTTTATCTCCTATTTTTACAATTTTTACTTTTTTAATATTTATGTTTGTTTGGTTTTTGTACTCTACTGTCTTCCCACTTACTTGTCTCCTCAAAATCACTTTCTCTTCTCTTTCTACTAACCAACATCTTTAGATTCCTCTTTCACACTTTCTAAGATCAAATAACTTCTTACCCCTCAAACATCTCACCCTACACCTCACCCTGGTCCTTTATCCACCATCAGAAACTGTAGGCCCTTTTGCAAACCTATTATTTATATTGTAGATAATAACTGAATTTACTATTTATGTATATTGGGACAAACCGATAAGTATCTTTATAACAGCTATTTGGTTTAAGGTTGAATATTGTTTGAATTGGGATCTGTTCACATTGTTCTCCTCCCTTAAAGGAGAGGTATTAGAAACCTGCAGGGACACTATAAGCCTGTAGGGTAAAAACTGTAATGTCTCAGATCCATAGTGCTAGAAGGGAAGACACATGAACAACAAGAAAAACTTAGGGAAGAAAGTGCCCCCAATAAACCAAGATATTACATTACTAGAACCCATGGCTAGCACAACAGAAGGAAATACAGAGAAGGAGTTCAGAATCTACATAATTAAAATGTTCTGTGAACTAAAGGATGATATAAGAGAGCAAACACATGCAACAAAAGATTGCTTCAATAAAGAGCTTCGTGAGCAAATACAGGAAGCAAAAGATTACTTCAATAAGGAGATTGAGGTTCTGGGGGAAAAAAAAGAGAAATCCTTGAAATGAAAGAAACAATAAATCAAATTAAAAGCTCAATAGAAAGCATCACCAACAGACTAGATCACTTGGAAGACAGGACCCCAGACAATGAAGACAAAATATATAATCTTGAAAAGAATGTTGGCCACATAGTGAAGATGGTAAGAAACCATAAGCAGAACTTTTAAAAATCATGGAATAACATAAAAAGACCAAATTTAAGAATTATTGGGATAGAGGAAGGCATAAAGTTCCAAACCAAAGGAATGAAAAATCTATTCAATGAAATAATAGTAGAAAAATTTCCAAACATGAAGAATGAATTGGAAAATCAAATACAAGAGGCTTACAGGGCACCAAATATACAAGATCACAATAGAGTCACACAAGGCACATTATAATGAAAATGCCTAGCATGCAGAATAAGGAGAGAATTTTAAATGCCACAAGAGAAAAGAATCAGATTACACATAGGGGAAAACCAATTAGGATATCTGCAGATTTTTCAACCCAGACCCTGAAAGCTAGAAGATCCTGGACAATATATACTGAGCTCTGAAGGAAAATGGATGACAACCAAAAATATTATATACAGAAAAATTAAACTTTATATTTGATGATGAAATAAAAACCTTCCATGATAAGCAAAAGTTATAAGAATCTATAACTAGAAAACCTGCACTACAGAACATCCTTGGCAAAATATTCCATGAGGAGGAAATGAAAAACAACAATGAAAATCAGCAAAGGGAGGTATTACACTAAAAGAAATATTAATCAAAGGAGAAACAAAGTCAAGCTAAATACAAAAAAATAAAAAATAAACAAATACAACTGGGAATACAAATCATGTCTCAAAAATAACCCTGAAGGATAATGGCCAAAATTCACCAATCAAAAGACATAGACTGGTGGATTGGATTTAAAAAAAAGTTCAACAATATGCTGTCTCCAAGAAACTCATCTCATAGAAGAAGACATGTACAGATGGAAGGTAAAAAAGTTGGGAAAAAGCATACCACTCACATGGACTGCATAAACAAGCAGGAATTTCCATCTTCCTGTGAAATAAAGTAGACTTCAAGCCAAAGTTAATCAAAAGGGATAAAGAAGGATATTACATACTGCTTAAGGGAATCACACATCAACAAGACATAACAATTATAAATATATATACCCCAAACAATGGAGCATTTACGTTCATCAAACAAACTCTTTTCAAGTTCAAGAGTCAAATAGACCACAACACAATAATTCTGGGTGACTTAAACACCCTTTTTCACCACTAGATAGATCTTCCAAACAAAAGCTAAACAAAGAAATATAGAACTCAATAATACAATAACTTAGACTTAACAGACATATATAGAATATTTCATCCATTAATGAGTGAATACACTTTCTTCTCAGCAGCACATGGATCCTCCTCTCAAATAGACCATATATTATGCCACAAAGCAAATTTTTGCAAATACAAAAAAATAGAGATACCACCCTGCATTCTATCAGATCATAATGAAATGAAATTAGAAATCAATGATAAAATAAAAATAGAAGCTACTCCAAAACCTGGAAACTAAATAATATGCTATTGAATGAACAATGGGTTGCAAAAGATATCAAAGAAGAGGTAAATTCTTAGAGGTAAATGAGAACATTGATACAACATACTGAAATCTCTGGGATTCTATGAAGGCAGTACTAAGAGTAAAGTTCGTTGCATGGAGTTCATTCCTTAAAAGAAGAAAAAGTCAACAAATAAGTGACCTAACATTACATCTCAAAGCCCTAGAAAAAGAAGAACAAATGAATGCAAAAAGCAGTAGAATACAGGAAGTAATTAAAATCAGAGCTGAAATCAATGAAATTGAAACAAAAGAAACAATTTAAACCATTGACAAAACAAATTCTTTGGTTCTTTGAAAAAATAAATAAAATTGATAAACCCTTTAGCCATGCTAATGAAGAGAAGGAGAGAGAAAACTCAAATTATTAACATCGGTGATGAAAAAGGAAATATCATGACCAACACTACAGAATACAGAAGATAATTAGAAATTATTTTGAAAATAAATAAAATAAAATAGAAATAAAATAGAAAATATTGAAGGCATCAAAAAATATCTAGAGTCATATGATTTGCCCAAACTGAATAAGGATGATATACACGGTTAAACAGATCAATTTCAAACAATGAAATAGAAGACACTATCAGAAGCCTACCAACCAAGCCTATCCAGGACCAGATGGATACACATCTGAGTTCTACAAGACCTTTTAGAAGAACTAATACTAATACTCCTCAAATTATTTCATGAAATAGAAAAAAAGGAACACTTCCAAACTCATTCTATGATGCCAATATCACTCTGATTCCCAAACCAGACAAAGACAAAGAAAGAAAACTTCAGACCAATATCTCTAATGAACATAGATGCAAAAATTCTTAATAAAATTCTGGCACATCAAATACAAAAACATATCAAAAAGATAGTGCACCACGATCAACTGGGATTCATCCCAGGGATGCAACGTTGGTTCAACATATGGAAATCAATAATTTAATTCATCACATCAATAAACTTAAAGATAACAATCATCTGATCATCTCAATAGACGCCAAAAAAGCATTTGACAAAATACAGCACCCATTTATATTCAAAACACTAGAAAAACTGGGGATAACAGTAACATCTCAACATCATAAAGGCTATCTATGCTAAGCCCCAGGCCAACATCATTTTAAATGGAGAAAAATTGAAAGCATTCCCTCTAAAAACTGGAACAAGACAGGGATGCCCTCTTTTACCACTTCTATTTAACATAGTTCTTGAAACTCTAGTCAGAGCAATTAGACTAGAGTTTAATTGAAATTAAAGGGATTAAATTAAAAGAAATTAAAGGGATACAGAAAGGAAAAAAAGAACTCAAATTATCATTATTGCCAATGATATGATTCCATATCTAGAAGACCCAAAAAGTTCCACCAGAAAATTTCTAGAACTATTAAATTAATTTGGCAAAGTAGTAGGATATACAACCAACACCCATAAATCAAAGGCATTTCTGTACATCAGTGACAAATCCTCTGAAAGAGAAACTAGGAAAACTACCCCATTTACAATAGTCTCAAAACAATAATAAAATACTTGGGAATCAACAAAAGAGGTGAAAGACCTCTACAATGAAAATTACAGAACTCTAAAGAAAGAAATTAAAGAAGCCCTTAGGAGTTGGAAAGATCTGCCTTGTTCTTGGATAGGTAGAATTAATATCATCAAAATGACCACACTACCAAAAGCACTATACAGATTTAATGAAATTCTAATCAAAATTCCAATGGCATTCCTTATAGAAATAGAAAAAGCAGTCACTAAATTCATCTGGAAAAATAAAAGACCCAGAATAGCCAAAGCAATCCTTAGCAAGAAGAATGAAGCAGGTGGCAACACAATACCAGATCTTAAACTATACTACAGAGCAATAGTAACAAAAACATTTTAGTATTGGCACCAAAATAGACTTGTAGAACAATGATACAGAATAGAAGACACAGAGACAAACCCATATAAATATATTTATCTCATATTAGACAAAGGCACCAAAAACATATTGGAGAAAGGATAGCCTCTTCAACAAATGGTACTGGGAAAACTGAAAATCCATATGCAACAAAATGAAATTAAGCCCCTAACCCTCACCATGCACAAAACTCAACTCAAAGTGGATCAAGGACCTAGGAATTAAACCAGAGAAGAAAAAAGTAGGCCCAAATCTTCATCATATTGGATTAGGCCCCAACTTCCTTAATAAGACTCCTATCGCACAAGAAATAAAATCAAGAATCAATAAATGGGATGGATTCAAAGTAAAATGTTTCTTCTCAGCAAAAGAAATAATCAGTGAGGTGAATAAAGAGCCTACAGAATGGGAGAAAATTTTTACCACAAACACATCAGATAGAGCACTAATCTCTAAGATACATAAAGAACTCAAAAATCTTAATGCTAAGAGTCAGCCAAGTATATGATGCATGGCATTTTTGGTTGAAAGGTGACTCCAGCTAGCCATTGAGATGATATGATTATGTTAAGATTTGCATTCGTATGGATATTGGACTCCTGCTGTTCACCTCAGCCTGCTATGGGACTCCTGGAGAGTTCCCACTGGTTGTGGAAGTACAGTAGGAGGGAGTTCCGGGGGAGGAACTTCCTCTGGGGGTTCCAGGAGAACGCCGCGTGTGTGGATCGGCGATTTTTCCCGGGCATCTACGGGGTATTGGCAGCAGTTTCAAAAAATAAAGTTTGTTCCTGCTTGAGTGGCTCGTGATTTTGTGCCCAGCCAGACTGCGGCATCTTAACACTAAAAAAAGCAAATAACCCTATCAATAAATGGGCCATGAAACTCAACAGATACTTCTCAGAAGAGGATATACAATCAATCAACAAATATATGAAAAAATGTTCAACATCTTTAGTTAATTAGAGATATGCAAATCAACCTACTCTAAGATTTCATCTCACTCCAGTCAGAATCACAGCTATTAAGAATACAAACAACAATAAATGTTAGCGAGGATGTGGGGAGAAAGGCACAATCATACATTACTGGTGGGACTGCAAATTGGTGCAACCAATATGAAAAGCAGTATGGAGACTGCTTGAAAAACTTGGAATGGAACCACCATTTGACCCAGCTATCCCACTCCTCAGTTTATACCCAAAGGGCTTTAAAACAGGATACTATAGTAATGCAGCCACGTTAATATTTTGTAGAAGCACAGTTCACAATAGCTAAATTGTGGAACCAACCTAGTTATTCTTCATTAGATGAATGGATAAAGAAACTGTGGATAAACACACACAATGGAATATTTATTCAGCATTAGAAGAGAATAAACTCATTGCATTTGCAGGTAAATTGATGGAGTTGGAGAATATTTTGCTAAGTGAAGTAAGCCAACCCCAAAATACAAATTCTGAATGTTTTCTCTGATATGAGGATGTTGATCCATATTGCGGATGTGGGAGATAGCATGGGAGGAATGGAGGAACTTAGATACAGTAAAAGGGAAGGAAGGGAAGGGGGGAGGAGGGGTTAGAAAAGACAGAGGAATAAAATGGACGACATTACCCTAACCACATGTATGAAGACACGAACGGTGTGATTCTACTTTGTGTACAACCAGACATGAAAAATTGTGCTCTATATGTGTACTATGAATTGAAATGCATTCTGCTGTCATATATAACAAATTAGAATGAATAAATCAATTTTAAAAAATTCCAGGCTAATATGGTTTTTTACGGAAAATCTAATATATATACATTGGTCTGATGATACAGATTTTCCTTCTCTTATACAAACTATTCAAGTGTATAGGAAAACAAGAACCATATTCATTTCATGAGAATATTACTAACTTGACTCCAATGGCAAAAATGAGTAAGAAACCGTCTCTCTAGGTTTTTTGATACCTGTTAACAATTACATTCCAGAAATATGTGAATTTGCTCACCCAGCACCTATTTTATGAAGGCGTGTCCTTCATCAAGCTCTCACTGTCCCTCAGGGTATGAGGTAGCTGGGGCAGACATCATGGTGCCATATGGAAACTGAACCTTAGCCAGGCAAAGGGATTCACGCAGAACCATATAGCTATTCGTAAATGCTGAAGGACCACGGGCTGAGCCTCATTTGGCTCTCTGTGAGTCCGGCATTCTTCTCTCACACCTTCATTCAAATGGGGAACAAGAATGGGTTATGAAAAAGAGAGCTTTAATCTGCACCAGTATTAAAAACTAAGTCTTAGATGAAGGCTAAATTTTCTGTTCATTGTGAAGAACATCAAACATCAGCGCTTTAGGGCACATGCATTCACATAACCCAAACACACACATGCATTTGTATGTGTGCATACACAGAGAGAGAGAGAGAGAGAGAGAGAGAGAGAGTGAGTTGATCTCAATAAGAGCAATGTCCACCCAGGGCCTTTTAAGTTCTCTAGCCACAGAAGGCAGTCAAATCAACAATGCTCTCTTTTATGCCTGAGAAAAACAGATGGACCCTCCCTCCTCCGTTTTTCATCTCTTCAGTGGAAATTGCTCAGGAAACTGAAACAGCACAGCAATCTCAACACACACACACACACACACACACACAGAGACAAGATCAAATCTGAGGAAACTCCAAGAACTTCCTAGGGAAGAAATTCAGACAAGACTTAAGTCTTTCAAAACCAATGCCTTCCAGCACCCCCATCCCACCCTACAAGGTCCATCAGAACATGGCCATACCTGCCTTAATGTATCTCCTGTGCAGCAGACAGTGTGGTGATGGGTTAATCAGAATTCAATTCAAAAACTGGTCTCTAGCCAAATTAATTAACTTCTCAGGACCTTGGTGGGATGAGGGGAACAGAGCTAACAGTCAACTGTTACAAACAACCATGAAATTTCATTAGCATTCAAATAAGAAGCATTTTCTACCTATCTGTGGTCAGCTAGCTGGGAACCGCCTGATTGAGCTTGATTAGCTGAATACCTCTTCTTCAAGCTGTGGGTCCAACTTGCTCCAGTCTGTTCCATGTGCCTCATTCTGGATTCCAAGTAGAAAAGGCATCCCATGCCAGAGAGGAATCCTTCTCAGGGCATTACAAAAGTGCCAGAGAGTGTGTTCATATGTAGAAGCACATTTGAAATCTATTTTCAACACATCTACTATTACCCCATGGACCAAAGTAGGTCGTAGACTCAAGGTAGAGGTCAAGGTACAGAGATGTAGCCTTCTTGTGCTTTTCTCATGTGAGAGGCAGTGAATGAGCCATGACAAAGACATGGATCCAGGGAGCAGTGAAAGATTGGAGCTGAAAATTCAGTCTGCCCCAATATTTCATGTGATTGTTGAGAAGATTAAATGTAATAATGTATGCATAGGTGTTGATGTAGAAAATGCATTTAATAACTACTCATTTCCTTCCATTATATACAATCCAGGGCTATCACTGTCATGCTCTGGCGAAAGTCTGTCTAGGCTGGTGTAACCAACCAAATATGGCCTCCATCAATTCCTTCCCTCTCCCTACAGGCATGCTTCCTTGAAAAAAGTAGAGTCTAATTTGCTCTCCCTTTGAATCTCCACTGGACTTAGTGACTTCCTTTGACCAGAGGAGAGATGCAGAAATGACTTTTTGAGACTTCTGAGGGTAAGGCATGAGAAGGCTTGTAGCCTCTGCCCAAGTCCGTTGAAATGTTCCCTATTGGATCACTCCCTTTGGGAACCCAGTTGCCAAGCCGTTAGAAGTCCATGCCACATGAGGAAGTCACATGTACATGTTAAGATTTACAGTCCAGCTGAACTCCTTCCAACAGCCAGCATCAAGTGCCATCCATGCGAGTGGGCTGTCTTGGACATCCAGCACAGCTGATCCTTTACAAGGCTGTAGCCCATCTGAATCTTTCTGCAAGCACAAGAGAGATCCCTAGTCAACTCTGATAACCCTGGGAAGTAATATAAACTGTTATTTTAAATCCATCTTTGGGAGGAGTTTATTTTGTAGCAGTAGGCAACAAGAAAGCTGGCCAGCAGTTAATATCTCCACTGGCCACTGAGGCCATGCAGGACCCTGGTGCACAGAGACTCTGCAACTCTACAACCTTACCTCTCACCCCCAAACTCCACAGAGCTGACTTCTGGTGCTGATCCTGACTGCTCCTTTCCAGGACAATGGAAGCTCTTTGGCAAGGATTATAGCATTAGCTCAACTCCATTTTCAGCCGCTTCAAGGGTCTGCAAAGGTACCCACGTGTGAGAAGCACTCAGGATCAATTTGGCAACAACTGAGGAAGAAGTGGACAAGTGAAGGTTCAAGTTCTTCCAGGGGTTGAAAGGAGATGGCTACTCTGAATTCTGCATGTATAATGTATATTTCCCAACTCTCCTCCTTCAAGGAGACTCAGAATGACTCAAACTCAGACCGAAAGGACTCTGATTTTCAATTAACAGATGATCTTTGCCTGGGACTGCAAGTGTAACCTGATGCCACATTCAAGAGGGATTTGAGAACTGATTCCCCAGAATTCTGCACTGACCTCTCCTATTTCACAAGCTCCAAGGAACACAAGCCTATGGGCAGACATGTGGATAGACAAGGTCTGAACCTCAGAAAGGCCCCAGAGGATCTGGCAGCCGTTCAGCAACTCTTGATTTCCCACCCTTCAGAACATGGGAGATGTTCATAGGAACCGGTCAATCTGCCGGGAAACAAAAGCAATTATCCTTTTATTCAAATAACTCTTCCTTGTTTGTTTGTTTTGGACATCTGCTGTGTAAAAGTAATTTTACAGGAAGTAAAAAAGCAACTCTGTGTTTGAATTCAAAGGTCTTTTACCTTTACATTAGTTAGTTAAAGGAAGACATCTCATCATCCACTTACCTAAACTCGGTGGCTAAACTGTCACGAAAAGGATTTACAACATTTAGATAGATTGCAAACTTATGATTCAAAAACCCAATTTCCTGGCAGCAGAATGAAAAAAAAATAGCAAAGCTAAGCACTATGTTATAAATGAAATCCAGAAATTCTAGTTCCCAGGAATTCTACTAGTGAAAGAGAAAGGGGGGGGGAGGGGATTATCATGTTTAAGCTTAATCTTTCAAAACTTCTCCAACTCTTTGCCTTCCCACTCACAGATTTGTCAACATCCTGTCCTTCACCTCCAGCCTTGAATTGGAAGGAAGTGTGTAGGCAAATAAACCTAGGCTTCATCCCAGCTCTCTCCATCCAGGGACACAGATACTTAACAGAGGCATTTGCCTTCTCTGAGTCTCAGGTTTTCATTCATAGAATGAGGATCATAATATTGAGATCACAGTTGTTGTGAGTATTAAATTAGCATTCACGAGTCCCCAGCAGATTTCCTATCATATAGCAATTCACTTCCCAGATCAATGCTAACCTCTTCTCTGTTCCCTGGATCTCAAGCCCCCCCACCCCTTTCTCTCTCTCTCTCTCTCTGTCCCTCATTGTCAGTCTGTATTTCCTGGCTTCTTTTCCCATCATAGATACCCATTTAAACACCTCCCAACATAGAAAAAGAATCATGCAAATAAGCAAATACAAAAATACCCTCTTCCACCAGGTATGTTTCTTCCCTTCTCCAGCTCGACCCCAGCGTTGCCCTCTGCAGCTTCACAGTGAACTTCGCACACTGTGTCCACTGTCTTCCCTTCCCTTTACATTTTTTGGTTTGGCTTTAAACACTATTTGACTTGTAAAATTTACTCCTCAGCTCTCATCTACATGAACATTTTTCATAATGCCATTATAACCAAAGTATCTTTTTCATGAAAAACGCACCATGAACACTTCCTTCCTCATGTTTTTCAGTCTTCAGATTTTTTTTCTGCAGGGGCTACATAGTATACCATTTTGTTACTCATTCAAAACTTTTAAAGTCATTCTAATATTGAACATTATTTTACATTCTAATTATAACTGTTGGGTTGTGTGTGTATGTAAATATATACATGTGTGTAAAATAAATATAGAGTAACAAACATTAAAGAGAAGGTATTGTATGTTATTGTCTGATGTGCAACATTTTACTGTATCTTGTATATGATTTTTAAGTGTTATCTTTGAATGTTTATAAATTATGCTCTCTATATTTTTCAACTTTTTCAATTTTTTAGGCTTTATAAGTATTCCATCTATTATTATGTAGTTCACATGGGTTGTTTCTTTTTAACATGACTTGACCTTCCTTTGTGCCAATAGTTGGATAGGACAAAGCAAGATTCCTTAATAGAATTGTGAGAAATTTTTACTTTAAATAATAAATGTGCATAGTTGAAAAGTCAAATTATCCACAAGTCTTTAAGCGAATACTCCCATTTCCTGCTCCCCATTCTCCTAATTCTTATCTCCTTTCCACAGTTCTAGCTAATTCTTCTGTCACCTACATGTTGTTTTTAAAGGATGTGCATGCACTGTTATAGTTTGATGTATCAAGTTCAGACATTATCTATTGCCTTTCTTTTAGAAAGATAGCTATTGATTTCTCCTCTCCACCTTGTCAGGGTCCTTCTTGAAAACCTTCGTCCCCCTCCTTCCTGGACTGGTTGAGTTCCAGGCCATCTGCTTAATCATCTTCCTAGAAGGCCCTTTGTTCTCAGCCTAGGATTCCTTTTTCCTTTCTCCTGAGTTGGTACCGGTAGATTTCTCCAGAGAACCAAAACCAATAAGGATATGTATTATATACTTCTATTAGGGGCTCATTTATGTTGTGTTTTATTCAATTGAGAGACAAAGAGAGAAGATATTTTAAGAAATGGGCTTGCACAATTGTAGGGCAGACCAGCAGGCTGGACTCCCAACTGATGTTGCAGTCTGGGGTCCCCAGCAATCTGGAGGCAGAATTCCTTCTTCTCTGGAGGACCTCGTTCTTTTTTCTTAAGGCCTTCAACTGATTGGATGACACCCATCCACATTATGAAGGGTAACCTGCTTTTCTCAAAGTCTACTGATTAAAATACTAATCCCATTTCAAAATCACCTTCAGAGAAACATCTAGGCTGGTGTTTGACCAAGCAACTGGCCATGACAAGTCAACACAGAGAATGAGCCCTCGCAGTCGGGCTCCCTGCTTCCTGGCTATCATGTCTTCCTGTCTTGGTTTCCTCTTTCATTTTGATGGAGCTCCTCCAGGACCATCTTGGAAAAGTAAGCACGGCAGGCGAATTTCTTGAGACCACGCGTATTAGAACATGTCTTATTCTAGCCTGACATTTCCTTCATAGCTTGGCTGTAGATATAATTCTGGGTTGTAAACGGTTCTCCTTCAGAGGTCCCTTCAGTGGTCCCCCAGCCCTGGAGAGTTCCATTATCTGCTGGCTTTATGTGTCACTGTTGAGGGGTCTGAGGACATTCTCATTCCTGATCCTCCATATATGTCCTGATTTCTCCCTTTACAATCTTACAAAATCTCATTCTCCGACCCAAATGTTCTGAAATGTCGTGATGAGCTCAGGGTAGGTCTCTATTTAGCTCTTGTTCTGAGCACTCAGAAGATCCTTCCAATCTAGAAGCTCAGGCCCTTTCCAGGAAAATGTCTGTTAGGATTTCTCCCCTTTGTTTTCTCCATTCTCCCTTCTATGGTTCCGTTATTTGGATGTTGAACAGCCTGGGCTTGTTCATTGTTTCACTTGTGTCTTTTTTCATTGAACTATCTTTTTTTTTTTTTAATTCTACTTCCCCCAAAGTCTTCAGGCTTCTTTTCCAACTATTTTGTTTAGGTTTTTCAATTTTATTATTGGGCTCTAATTTTTAAGAGTTTTTTTTTTTCCTTTCTGGATTTCTCTTTTTTTTTCTAGCATATTCTTCTGAATTTATGGATGTTAATATCTTCTCTTGTTTTTTCTCCAAACAAATTTTAAGTTATGAGCTGTTTCTTCTTCCAACAATCTCTGAGGTCTTTTCTCTGATATGTGTTTTTTGACTCCAACTTTTGTAACACTTCTTTCTGCCTCGTTGTGGTTATTCTTGCTTATCTGACTATTTAAGAATGTGAAACTGAAAAGCTGATCAGAAGTTCTAAGTTTGCAGGATGATCTTGTCTTCTGTAGGCTTTGCTGCAGAGTGACTGGGCTGTTCACCTTTGAGAAAGCCCTGTGTTAGTATCTGTAGGATTTTCATTTGGGGTTGATAAATTCTCAGAAAAAAACATTTCAGTCTCCTTCCCAGCTGGAAGGTCAAGATCCAGCTGCCAGCACCCTGGGAGCCCAGGAGGGAGTAGGGCCCAAAGCACTCAGCATTTCTCCAATCCCACTTAAGGTACCAGCAGCCTCAGCTGTGCCTGGTAACCCCAGTCCAAAAAGCCTCCTTTATGTCCTTCAGGGAG
The DNA here is from genome assembly GCF_001458135.2 of Marmota marmota marmota. Taxonomy (NCBI): domain Eukaryota; kingdom Metazoa; phylum Chordata; class Mammalia; order Rodentia; family Sciuridae; genus Marmota; species Marmota marmota. The sequence continues at coordinate 4,342,048 of NW_025999977.1, read as the reverse complement.
TAACATTCCAATCTGCTGCTGAGGTTGAGGAAGAACAACTGTCCAGAGGGCATCTGGGGATCTAACTGCTCTGTAAACAGTTTTCAAATCATCTTCCTGGTTTCAGTCTTACGCTCTCTCCCTCAGCACAGGAGAGTTCACAGTGTGGATCAGGAAGCTTCGTGGCTTTTGCCACTACCAGCATAGCTGCGGCTTTCTGGCTTTCAGATTTGCAGATGTTATTCTCTCTTCCTCCCCTTCCTGTTCTTCTGGGGTTTGCTGTTGTTTTACTTCCCTTACTTTGGTTTTAGTGAGGTTTTGTGGGAGCAAGAGGTTGGGTTCCATCCACTATCTTTACCTGATGGCAACTACACTTTTCTTTCCAGGGCAGTATGAATTTTCCTCCTGCATTTCCACTAAGCTCCTTTCATGAAGATCACCAAAGAACTCCTAATTACTAAATATGATGAATAGTTTTCAGTTCTTAGCTTCTCCATCTCTCTACTCCAGTTGGTGCACATGACTGTTCCCTTCTAGAAGTCTCTCTTCTCTCTCCTCTCCCCTCCCTTTCCATCTCCTCCTCTCTCTCCCTCCCTACTATCAGGGTCTCACTATGATGCCTGGGCTGACCTTAAACTTGTAATCTTTCCCATGTCAGCCTCCCAAGTACCTGGGATTATAGGCATGTAACCACACCTGGCTTATTTACCTTTTTAGTTCCTCTTTCTGTCAGCTCTAAAAATGTTGGTACTTTCCTGTGTGTTCCATCCTGGACCCTCAATTCTTATCAGTGTTTATTTAGCCTAAGGTGGTATTTAAACACACACATAGCTTCAGCTCATACTCTCATGACTCCCAAAGCTTTTCAGCCAGGCCTTGTGCCTGAGAATAAAATTCATATATGGGGTTGGGGTTGTGGCTCAGTGGTAGAGCGCTTGCCTAGCCAGTGCAAGGCACTGGGTTTTGATCCTCAGCATCACATAAGAATAAATAAATAAAATAAAGGCATTGTGTCCATTTACAACTAAAATTTTTTTTCATTCATATATGTATTTTTTGGTTTATAATTTTGCAATTAAACATGAAATGGTTGCATCAATGAAGAGTGAAAAAGAATACACTGTGAATTATAAAGAAACGGTATAAAGAACATCTCGAGAGGGAGAAAATTATCCAATTGGAGAGGCATAGTAGTGCTATAGTTTGTGTATTTAACTCCAGGAGAAATGAAGACTAGGAAATGAGTTGTTTTAATTCTGCTAGTAGTAGAACATGATTTATGGGGAAATATCAACATGTGGAAAAAACATTCCAAAAATGTCTACAACATATGCATCGAGTATAACCATTTTCCAGATTTGTATGTTTTTCTTTTCCCCAGTCCCACAGTTCCTGAATTGAGTACGTGATTAAGAATTGTGTCTCAGGCTTACCTCATTACTTTCTGAGTTTGCAATAAATTCCTTCCATACTTCTGTTTTATAGTTTTCTCTTTAGAGAGCAAATTGTAGAACCTCCTCATATACTACCTAGGGTTTCCCCCTCTGCCTCTGAGCAAATCTGATGTCTAGATCAATGTTTTCCAAGTATGGGTCTGAATTTCTTTCTCGTTGGCTCTTGGAGCTGTAATAATTCCATTGAGTGTTTCCTCCATTTCAACCTAAGATAGTGAGTCCCCTTTGTTGGAGAGGCCCAAAGTCATCGGTGTGTGTTTACTTATCGACTCCGCTGTTTTCTGAGGGTTAAAGTCACAATTTAAGTCCCTAGGTTTATGATTTGATTAAGATTGCATAGCACGCCAGTCTCACCCTTGATGAAAAATGCGATAGAGAAGAAAACAAACCTGGGCTGGCCACTCCACCCAGACCTTAAGCCCCACCTATTTTGAGAGGAGTCTGCTCTAGCTTCAGGAATCATTCCTTATGGCAAGGAACTTCAGACCCTCTCACAGGAGTGATGTATGATTTCTCCAGTGTTGCTTTGGCCACAAGAAGAATAAATATTTTTCTATGTGCAGTTCCTTGAGGAGCCTACTTCTTTACACCCAATTTAGACACATGATAATTTTAGCCTGAAGATTCAGACCGGTTCTGACTGCTCCCAAGTGGTTCCTGAAGGCGTCAATGCTCAGAGGCAAATTCATCAGGTTAATGCTTATCTTATCACGAGCTGAGCTATAGCTCTGTCCCCAAGCCTTTCTGTGTCCTGGTGACCTCTGATGGATCATGAGTAAGATCAAGTATTCTGGGGATCTCTTTTGCCCAGAATGGAGATAGTCTAAAGTAGCCTAGACCTTGGTCCCCTTGCCAGAGGCTCATTCATGACCACTGTTGGATCTTCCTACAGAAGGGGTATCTTATTACTGGCAGGAAGAGACATTTGCCAGGTCTTAATTCACTCATCACCTAGGACAAGTCTTCCTAAGAGTTGTGGTCCAACAATGCATACTAAGGACTCTACTGGGTTAGACCTACTTCTCTTAGGATTGGCATGGTGGGGTAGAAGGGACATGTTGCGTTTCCTCTAAAAAACAAACTAACCATATTTTGTGCCAATACATTTTGGTCTCCCAAATAGACTCTGTTAAGATCCAGGTTATATTCATTATCTTCAGTGTAAGCATGGAGATGGCCCATATCATAGATACCTAAATATTACTTTCTGATAAATAAATGAGTTAATGAATAGGACTAATATGGAAGCCAATCACAGAAAGAAACATCACCAGTTATTTCAATGTACTCAGACATTTCATTAGAATTTATCTATCTAACATTCTTGGCTGGTGGAAACAGCTTTGCTGCCAGTAGATTATTGATAGTCCCTAAATGTGTTTCCTGTTTGTTTTCTGAATGTATCCTAGGAAACCACCAACTCCCAGTAGTTCCTGGATGAGCCAGAGTCTTCATCTTTGCATTTTTTCAAAGTTGATAATATGAATATTCATATTGTAGCAATAGCTTTTGTTCCCTGATAGTAGAAAAATCAAATGCTCTACAAGTGGGTCTTATAAATATGTTCTTACCTCTACAAGAAGTTCAAGTGCAATTTCTCAGAATCTCCCAACAGCAATGATTGTGTGCAGCCTGAGGGCTATACTACATGACATATTAATTCATTGTAACTGCCCAACAACACAATGAGGTAGGTAATATTATAATCTTCATCTGCTGGTAGAAAGTTGTGGTATGAACAAGTCAAGTAACTTTCAAACTCAACAACTTGATACTGGCAGAGTTGAGCTTTGCCCCAAATAGCCTAATGTGAGGTTATTCATTAGTGTGTTGTCCTGCCAAGTTCTCAATTTGGAGGAATTATCATTAATCCTGTGTATTTTGATAGATCTCATTAGGGAGGAAAAGGGTCATAGGCAAGGAAGGAAACAAAATTGGCCACTGTGTCCCTTACCCCCAAACCCATTTCTCACAGTCTCCAGACATTTGTACCTTTAAAAATATCCACTGGTTATTCCACAGTTAGTGAGGCTGCTTGTCCACCTTCACAGCACTCCTTCCACACATCCCTATCCACACACGTGTGTTCACATACTCACAACCTCCAGTCCCTCCAGCGGATGACTTGGATGGTGGCCATTAGCTAAAAGGTCAAGGAGGTTATCGGCTGGAGAGGTCTAGTTATATTTCTCCTGATTTCTTCAGTTGTGAGTTGATTTGGGGTCTTTGAATAGCACTGGTAGGATTGGGTTGACTTAGTCTTGTGCTCAGCTTTGTGCTGGCTTTGACTTGTCAAATACAATTTTCCAGACTGGGCATGGTAGTGCGCGCCTGTAATCCCATCGACTTGGGAGGCTAAGGCAGGAGGATTGCAAGTTCAAAGCCAGCCTCAGCAAATTAGTAAGGCCCTAAGCAACTTAACAAGACCCTGCCTCAAAATAGATAAATAAATAAAATTTAAATGGAGGGGGACACTGGGGATGTGGGTTCAGTGGTTATGCATTCCTGGGTTCAATCCCCCCCCCACACACACACACACAATCACAATCTTCCATTAGGCATTTGTAGTCTCTGGGCTTGTCAGAATCCTGGATTGTACTGGTCCATTTCAACCTTCATCTGAATTTTGAGTAGGATTGACCTTGTCTCTTCGCTAGATAAAATGAAAAGTCTGCTCACAAGATTTTGCATCCTTTCAAGGATCTGGGATAGAGGATTTAGGATATGCTGTTTTAAATTATAGATTATTCTCTTGACTAGGTCCTTGAAGGAATGTGCTCTTCGGAAGGTTTGGCTGTGGCTTAGGATCCCCTGGAGTGGTGTGTGGCCTTAGCTGAGTTGTTGTGAACTGAATTAAATAAATATCTGGGCTGATATTGACTGATATGTGAATTGAGCTCATTTTATGAAAGATTCTGAATTAGTCAAGTTGGATTGGGGCCCACTTGAATGGATTTCATCTCTGCATTGAGGTCATTATTAACAGAGCTTTGGGCTGGGGTTTGGTTTGCCCTGAATTAAATCAGAAGATATATTGGGCTGAATGTATTCTTAAACTAGAATTGCCTAAGCTTCGGTTGAGGGATTAATGGGATGCTTTGCTCAACAAGGCTTTGACCGTTACTGGGCTGAAATTGTGGATGGCTTGGCCTTTGGGATACCATCAGGGCATCTTGCCCTAGACTGTGGTTCTGCATCTGGGCTTAACTTTATTACTAGTGCCTTTGTTTTTTCTATTGGTAAAACCTATTACTTGGTTGATTTGAATTCTTCAGAAACTTTGTTGTTCCAGTTGATAAATTGCTTTTGGAAATACCCTCTTTATTTTTTGCAGATAGTAGTCCAGGGACCAGTGAGACCTCCAAAAGTGGATATAGTTGATTGACACAAAATTTACTGGAAAGTATCAGATTTGTCCCTATTGTGGCAAGTATTTCTAAGAAAATTTTTTCACAAATTTTTCTTGGATAGTTTGTTATCTGGAACTTTTTCCAGAATCTTTGTCAAGAACTCAAACAGCACTTAAATGTCCAGTGGGATTCTTGAAAGGTTAGATGGCAAAATTATTAGGATGGCAAGCTTCATGTTGGACATCTTGACAAAAGGGGCTAGGTCACAATTGTTAGGGAGTGTGAGAGTATGCAAGTAAAGAACCTATTTAATAATTTAATATTATTTAACAATTACTGTAAATTCAGATACAGCAGTGATTGTAGTTCAGGATGAAAGCCTTGCTATGATGAGTCTAGCAAGACAAACTCTCCAAAGGAACTTGACATTTCTGGCATGCTTAAATATCTTGAGATTCTTCCTGTGGCAAATAAAACATCTGAACATTTGCAAGTTACCTCTTGAAAGAGAGGTTTCCCCTTGCTATTAACTCAGTGCAATCTAACATCCCTCACCTTCACTGGAATGCTCCTGGGTGGTACAGTGACATTCATGTCAAATCAATGGGTTTTTGTCAGGGCTTATTCTCCTGACTTCCACAGCATGAGCACTATTGACTACTTCTTCCCTGCCTTGGCTTCCACATGAATGATTAATTTTCTCCTGCATTTATTCAACTCCAGAAATATCTATCCATAGCCTTGACATCACCGTGTACATTGTTCTGCCACTCATTTAAATTTAATAGGCAGGGGAATTCCTTCCAAGCCTCATATATCTATCTCCATGAACCTTGGCCTATCCATCTCTTCCAGAGCACTGGAGTCCTTGAAAAGGAGTAGGGTCAGGATATTTCCAATCAGATCAGAACATTGAACATTACTTCAAAAGGATGGTAACATTTAGGCAGGGGACTCTGGATATTCAAATGTCTCTGAACTCTGAAATTAATCTGGGAAATTCTCTACTGAGAGACTCTTCCCAAATCCTGGTCTAGCCTCCAGGGTCTGATTCACCTCTCCTGTCTCCCTATGTGCACTAAGTTTGAGGTTGCCAAATCCCAACAACTAAAGGCACAAGCTGATGCCAATTCAGAGCACTGGATACTGTCACCTTCCCCAATGAGCTACCATGCTAAGATCATACAAGGGACTTCATTTACCATTGTTGGAAACCATGGACATCTTTGTCTATTTTAACCTTCCCCTGAAAAACCATATGTCTGTAATTCAATGTCAAGTTCACTTCATGAGAATGTTTGGGAGACATCTCCTCCAGTGAGTGAGGCAGCGTGGAATGGATTTCTCTGAGATAGACAAAGAGAAGGGTAGATCCATTTTAGGATCTGGAGATGATCAACTTGTACCAATAGATATCTTTCTAGAATCTTGGAAGAAAAGCAGAGGCAGCTGATACACTCAAATATTTTTAACCATTGCAACTACTTCCCTCTCCTCTTAAGCACCATACTTGTCCTAGGGGAGACTCTTTCACCCTCTCCCCTTCCCTATACATTTATTCACATGGAATATACACCTGCATCCAGAATGTGGGCCTTCCCCTGTCTTTGATGTGGATGTCTCTAATTTGAAGACCTCTATTAGGACACCTCATGCTTCCCCTCTTCTGGCTAACTTCATAAATTATTTTCCCAATGAAATGCTCAAGATATTCCCCTGTCACTCAAACTGTTAAACAATCTAAGAGGGTCCTGGGGGCACAAGGATGAGATAAGACTTTCCTAATGCCTCCCTGATTCTTTCTGCCCCCCCCCCCAGTCCCTTAAGGGACATTCAAGCCCCTTCCTGCCAATCCCACAGACATTCTCCCTACCGTATTGTCCTAGCTCATATTCCCTTACTTTCCTGACCAGTTAGTTCCCTCCGGTTTCCCAGCCTTCATGTACCCAGCTAATTTCTATAGATTTCCCCTCCTTTCTCATCACAGGTCTGTAGCAAGAACAAGATGGGTTTATCATCTTTTGAAAATGAGAAAAGTATAGAAAAAGAAGACTTGGACAGATTAGAGTATTTTTAATCCCCACAGTTATTTTTTTTTCCAGAAAGCAGTAATTTACAAAATATGAGTGTCAATGAGTAGCATTTGAAAAGAATAGTTTCATGGTCAAGGAAATCTGGGAAACAATTAAAAAAAAATCTCCCCACAGAAATATCCAGGCTTTTAATAGGCATTTATTAGTTATGTATTATTGCACAACAAATCGTCCCAAAGTTAGAGGCTTAAAACACCAATAAACCTTTTATATGGGTCAGGAATCAGGAAGGGTTCTGCTTTGAGGGTGGGGTGTGGTCTCTGGTGAGGCTAGAATCACCGGAAAGCTTGACAGGGCTGGGAGATCCACTTCTAAGATGGGATACTCACATGGCTGGCAGTTGATGTTGGCTGTCAGCAAGGAAGCTCAAGTTTCCTGCTGTCTGGATTCCTCCAGAGGGCTGCTTGGGTGCACTCATGATATGACAATGGGTTCCCCCAGAGTGACCCATAGAACAAAGGGGAAAACACACAATCTCCATGGCCTAGCCCCAGAAGTCACACACCATGAGTTCTGCAATATCTTATTAATTACTTATGAGTCAGTCATGTCCATGTGGAAGGAATGTGAATACCAGGAGGTGAGGGACACTAGGGATCATTTTGGAGGCAGGCTAGTGCAATGCATTATGAGTCTCCAAGACTTATTTGAAAATGCAATTAATGCTGCATGGAGCATTTCAAGACACTAGGATTTCATGGTATACACATGAGAACCACCTGGTGTGTGTCTTGAGGGATCAAAAGTAGAAAGGAATATGTGTGTCGGTCTGGAGGAAGAATCCTAAACAATGAAGCATGCATGTGCATTGAGGACTCCCAAAGTGGAAGGCAGGGGAAGGTAGATCTAGGGTCTTATCTTGAACTGGGGCTCAGAGACCACTCTAAAGAAAGATTCTGCAGTTTAGAAAGGAGAGCACAGGATTTTTTAGAACTGTCTGCACTTCTGTAAGCTGTTTACTTCTTCTGTCCTACATCAAAGATGGGGAAAGAAAGTCAAAGTTCACAGGCTGAAAGGATGAACTGTTGTCACAGAACCGCTAAAATATGGAGATGGAGACAATGTAGAGGGTTCAGCTGTTCCAAGCCTGGAGCAGAGGGAGTAGGAAACTTTGGACATTAGGCGTGCTGCTTTCAAAAGAGTCCTAACAATCTCTTTCATGATCTGGGCTAAGAGTATATAAGGTCACTTGATAATTCAGATCACAAAGACTTGTTTTTCTCTGCTTGACTTGCACAATGGTCTGTGTTTCCAAGCCTGGAGTCGAAGCCACAATGCTTGGAGGAAATGAGTTCTCATCAAATGTTTACACTGCCCGTATCCGCAGACATAGAGAAGGAAGAGAAAGCATAAGAAGACTAGAGAGAAGGGAGAAGTGGTTGGGGGG